>NC_065449.1:205092143-205399759 GCF_917563875.1 Diabrotica virgifera virgifera | reverse complement strand
TTTTAAAAATAAGGACTTTGAACCGATGAAACTTACAGATCATATAAACAATACATACACGAGTCAAGAAACTTGTGAAGTTGTAACGATTAAGTTCATTTGAGATATTAATTAGGGGGTGATTTTCCCGATTTTTTTACCAAAAAAAGGGACTAACTTTATTTTGAGCGTAACTTGTTTACTTTTGAAGCTAGAAATTTTTTTTATAAAACAAAAATGAAGCTTTTTTAAACACGTTAAATAAGTTGTAATGAGTTTTCCCCGAAATGTGCTTTATTTTTGGTTATTTCACGTTAAAGTATTCCATTTGGAATTTGATGAAAATGAATCTATTTTTAATTAGCTATAATTCTGCTTCTACTAGGTATATAGACGTGATATATATGTTACGGACAATGACGTAAATACGGCCAATAACGTTATTGGCCGGCCAATATCGACAATGGCCGGTTGAATTGGTCATTGTCGACAATGGCCGAATATTAACGTTATTGTCCATAGAAACTGAACATTGATGATAATTTTAAATTCTTGATAGCATTTCTATCATTGCCCGGCCAATGTCGACAATGCCCGTTGTTAATCGGTCAATGTTGAAATTTTGACTAAAAGATAGGTTATGTGTAGTTTTACTATTGTTTACTTCATGTGTGTATATTGTGTATTGTTTTCGTGCTGAAATTACTCGTAAATTTATTTAATGAGTGTTATCATGGATATCAACGATGTGCGCACTTGTTTTTTCGCACTATTTAGGGTGGCAGTGAATAAAATTATGATAGCTATGATGGTAACCAACGTTCTGAAAGGACATGGTACATGAAGAAGAAGTGTATAAAAATATTATTATTTCCTTGTTTGTATTTATGAATATGTTACCCATATTATGATAAATAAAGACGTTTTATTTGTTTTTAATAACTACTTCTTATATTTCTGCAGCTACTTTCAGAAACATCTTAGTATCTCATTTTAAACATTTATTGACTTACACCGATTGGCTTCTGAGGCATCGATTTATCAACATTGGCCATTTGCTTCTGGCCACTGTCGTTATTGACCGGTTATTGATGAAAAATCTAATTTTACGTTAAGTTTTTACAACATTGGCCAATATTTAAGGTTATTGTCGTTAATGGCCGGGCATTGTCGTTAATAACCAAGGAAAATGGACATTCACGACAATGCCCGGTCATTAACGTCAATGTCCAATTTACATCATTTTTGAAAAATTTTTACAGGCTATATTTTTGCTGAGAACGTTTTTTCGACAAAATACTTACTATTTGAGTTATTTGCTAAAAACCGTCTAAAAGCGTGGTTATTTTGTTGAAAAAATGAACATATTCACTGGCAAATAACTCAAAAAGTATTGACCTAGTGAAAAAACTCTACAGAACAAAAGTTACTTAAAATTAGTCAGTTTGTCCATTTCCGGACTTACTTTGGACAAATATTTTTTCACCCCCAAGAGGGGGTGAAAACCACCACCGGGGCAAAAGCACATATTGGCACAATATCACTTTTTTTGTTTGACTTGTTAGCTATGTGTATGCCAAATTTCATGTCAATCCAAGCGGTTCTTTAAAATTTAGAGGTTTTGCAATAGTTTACCGTTAAAGAACGTACTATTACATTACCTTAACAGAAATGGATAACCAAAGCGCTACCGTTAGTGCCGCGAATTCTACCAAAAATTCCGAAGACTCTTTCTCTAACTACGATGACGTATTAGTCACAGCAATACGCATCCTCAGCCTTCAGAACGCCGAAATATCAGCATTGGTACCGAAGTACCACGGTTATCCTCACGAAGACCTCCTAACTTGGCTAACGCGAATCGAAACGTTGCAAGAACGTTTTGGTTTGACGCAAGAATATCTGGTCCCTATAGCTGCTAATAAACTTAGAGGTGTGGCTCTTACTTGGTTCCACACTAACTTACCCAGAGATACCCCATTTGAAGAGTTCAAAGATAGGATCATCGACCAATTTTTGGGGAACCATTTCGTCAGTAAAAAGTGGCACAGTGATGATAATTTCATTGAGTATTTCGAAGATAAAGCTCTTATGGGGAAGATTCTTCACTTGCCTGAAAAAGATATAATTAAAGAAATTCTAGACGGAATAACAGATAAAAAACTCAAAAAGGTGTTGAAAAAACATAATTTTAGGAGTTTAGAAGCTTTTCAGAAAAAAGTAATAGTAGAGTATGGACATGTAGAATCTAACAAAAACGGGGAATGCAGTATTGGTGTTATAAATGGATCCACGGATTCTGATATTTCGAAGAAAATGGAGAACACCGATTCCAAACATTCCTTGGAGTTGTTTGGCAGTGATAAATCATGGGGCAGGCATAAGAAACAGGTAAACATTTATTAATGCTAAATTGGTTGTAGAAATAGAGTTATTTTACTGTAGAATAGGTTTAATCCTTATTACTTACTCTTCAATAGTTCTCTTTTGATAGGAATTTTCTAGAAGCTGAAATACTTGCAGTATAGTACCTTTCAAGATATTTTAGAAAAACGTATCTTA
Organism: Diabrotica virgifera virgifera; assembly: GCF_917563875.1. Taxonomy (NCBI): domain Eukaryota; kingdom Metazoa; phylum Arthropoda; class Insecta; order Coleoptera; family Chrysomelidae; genus Diabrotica; species Diabrotica virgifera. The sequence goes on along the minus strand of NC_065449.1, from coordinate 205,397,218 downwards.
ATCCTATTATAAATGACTGTGTAATAAGCTTAAGATTAAGCTTTTCTAAAATATTTTGATAGGTATTATTATAACTGATTTTTGTCCTTAAAGAACCATCTGATGATAGAAAGATTATATTTAAAAGATTTCTTTGATATCTAAGAACTCAAGACCAGGAAACAACTCTGTTGCGAAACCCATTTACCATCGAAGAGCTTAAAAATGGTATTGACTGTATGAAAAATGGAAAATCCCCTGGGGTGGACGAAATCCTAACAGAGCAGATAAAACACTTCGGGCAAAAAGCGAGGCAATGGGTGCTCGATTTATTCAACATCTGTCGCTCTACCTACCAGATTCCACAAATGTGGCGTAAATCAAAAGTAGTAGCCCTTCTGAAACCTGGTAAAGACCCTGAACTACCGAGTAGCTACCGTCCGATATCTCTTCTATGTCGTTTATATAAATTGTATGAACGCCTCATTTTGAACCGCATCCAGGAAATATTAGATGCAAAACTAATCCCACAACAAGCAGGCTTCAGACCAGGTAAATCATGCACAGGCCAAGTGCTGAACCTAACAGAGCACATAGAGTAGGGATTTGAGCAGAGGGAGATAGTGGGAGTAGCCTTGATAGACCTCACAGCGGCCTACGATACGATAAACCACAGAACCTTGCTAACTAAGATCTATAACACTGTGCTTGACTATGACCTGGTAAATATCATTAGATCACTGTTGTGTAATAGACGCTTCTACGTTGTGCTAAATGGAAAGAAGAGCAGATGGAGGACCCAAAAAAATGGTCTACCTCAAGGAAGCGTTCTGGCGCCGTCCCTATTTAACATCTACACCAATGATTAACCAATGCACCCTCGGACTGAGAGTTTTGTGTACGCTGACACCCTTGGTATCACCGTAAACGGGAAAACACTCACACAGGTAGAGTCGACAATGGAAGAGGCTTTAAACATGATGTCAGCTTACTACAAACAAAACTCATTAAAGCCAAACCCTACTAAAACCCAAGTATGTGCATTCCACCTCAACAACCATCTGGCGCATATAAAACTGAATGTTTCTTGGGAGGGACAACGCTTGGAACATACTGATAGGCCCAAATATCTTGGAGTGATACTAGACCGGTCACTAACGTATAAATTCCACTGTCAGAGCACAAGACAAAAGGTTTCTACGAGAAACAACCTTCTCCGGAAACTTGTAGGGAGCAAGTAGGGTGCAAACCCCCAGGTCTTAAAGTCAACAGCTGAGGTCTTATGTTTCTCAACAGGGGAATATGCTTGTCCCGTCTGGGGTAGATCTAGACACGTCCAACAAGTCACCACGGCGTTAAATGAAACATGTAGAATAATTACCGGTTGTATGAAGCCTACCCCTCTACCATTACTGTACCGGGCAGCTGGATTTGCATCACCAGACGACCGTAGATGCGCCTCACAATATGTGGAGAAGTTCAGGCAAACATTCGATGAAAGGCACCAATTATACGGGTTTGACGAACCGCCAGGAATCAGCCGACTTAAATCAAGGAAAAGGTTTATGAGAAATGTCAGCATCGAACCACCCGAACTGTTCCCCCTACATCCAGAACGACCTAATGGAATGAACCTGGACTGGAGAACCTGGCGGACACTCAACCGAATACGCACAGGTGTTGCCCCTGTAAAACAGAACCTTATTAAATGGGGCATCAAGACAGATAACGACGAACTTTGTGAATGTAGGGAAATACAGAGCGTGGAGCATCTGAGAGTATGCAGACTTTGCCCATCACAGTGCACCCTCGATGATTTATGGCTCGCAAATACAAAGGATGTAGACGTAGCCCGATATTGGGCAGAAAAACTGTAGTCGGATCCAGACACGAAAAAGTAAAGTAAGTTTGATATCTAAATGTGACGTGGACCAAGTTCTTCTTGATGTGTTTTTCTTATCTACAACAGCGCGAAAAAGTTGCACATATGTTGTTTTCAATCAGGATGTCCTTCTACTGCAGCTCGCCTTCCACATATTTTTCCTGGTTGGATAGCTTGTAAGAGGGCATATCTGGATTCCTGTGGTCAGTACCTTTCGGCTCTTCTTCATTCTTCTGAGGTCCTCGTCAGTCCACGGGATCTTGCTAATCTTCAATATAGCCACATCTCAAATGTTTGCAATCTTCTGCACATATCTTCGTTCAAGGTCCACGATTCAAAACCGACAGAGGAGACGTAGCATTGCAGCATTCTTACTACCAAGAGAGAGAATGTGGCTCTTGATGAAGGCCCACATCCGGTTGAAGGATGGATTTAGCTTTTCCGATGCACACTCTTATCTATTGGATGTTGGTCCATTCATCATTTATTATGGTGGCAAGGTAGTTTTATTGCGCATCACTTTTTCTACTGGGGTTGGTTGACGTATAGTTGACCTTCTGTTATCTTTTTCTTGTCAATTATCATGAGCTTTTTCTTCTTTACGTTTATATTGTTGATGTACGAGTCCATATTGTGGATTCGAATACGTGATTTTGTTCATAAGAGCGTGGAGGTCTTCTAGTTTGTCCTCAAATACTATGGTGTCATGTATATCTGATGTTGTTTAGCCGGTACCCGTTTAAACGTGTATCAAATAACACATATAGGCCTGGATCCCGCGTACCAAAAAAAGTTGATTAATAGCAAGCTGAAACTTTGTTAATAGCTTAACGGTGTCTAGTCGGACAAACTTTGATGTACGGGAACACTGGAACAGGGGAAGTTTTAATTCTGGAACAGTTTAAAAATTTGGAACGTCAGATTACGAAAACGTCCCATGTATTTTGTGATTGACACATCCAATTGAATTGTTACCCTTTCATTTAATTCTCATGCAAAAATCAGACTGAAATTACTAACCAACATGATTCCTGTCATTTGACATGTTCTTCGTGTTCCACTCATTAAAATGCCCAGTTGGTGATAAACACCAGTCTGATTTTTGCATGAGAGTTTAATGAAATGGTAACAAATCAATTGGAAGTTCTGTCCGACAAAATACATGGAACGTTTTCGTAGTCTGACGTTCCACATTTTTAACCTGTTCCACAATTAAAACTTCCCCTGTTCCAGTGTTCCCATACATCAAAGTTTGTCGGACTAGATACCGTTAAGCTATTACCAAATTTTCAGCTGGTTATTAATATAATAAACTTTTTTTGGTACGCGGGATCCAGGTCTATAATAGTAATTTTTAAGGTTATAATTTCACAAATTTAATAGTCATGGGAATAAGGACCAACTGTAAAAATTATCGTGACCAGACATCTCGTAACGCGACAATTCGTAACCGGACAAATGGTAACGGACAACTCGTAACGGTAACAGTTCGTAACAGCGACGCTTCGTAACGGCGACAGTTCGTAACTATACAAATTCGTAACGGACAATTCGTAACGTCCAAATTGAATTATTCTGTTTATTTTTGTTAACATGGAAACTACATAACTGTGATCACTGTTATAATTGAAATTATGTTTATCAATTTAACCAACCAGTACCAGGGATAAACATGTTTAACACATTTTATATTTCTTGTTTCAGAATATATTAAAAGTTTTTAAACACAAACAAATATTTAATTACATACAAACTTTTAACAATGTTTTTAAAAGTTTATTCCTATTATTGTTCCTTAAATTTGTTTATACCTAGACAACGGAATAATGAAATCTTTAAGCTGACAACTATCTTTAGATATTCCCAACTTTCTAAGTAAACATTTTGTAAAAGAAATATTATAATTACCTTATTAAATGCCCTAAAAATATGAAATGCCTTAAGAATATTTTTATTCTGATACTGACTCGTTAAATTGATACAACATAATTTCATTTATAACTGTAATAACAGTTAGTTTCCGCGTTAACAAAAATAAACAGAATAATTCAATTTGGACGTTACGAATTTGTATAGTTACGAACTGTCGCCGTTACGAACTGTCGCTGTTACGAATTGTCCGTTACCATTTGTCCGGTTACGAGCTGTCGCGTTACGAGATGTCATGGAACCAAAAATTATATCATCATTCGTTGGTCGATTCCTGTTCCTGTGCTGCTTCTCTCTGATTCCGTCTAGCTCGTTTTCGTCATTTTCTCTTCGTCTACTTGAAATAATCGTGAATCTTTATAGCCTTATTATGAATGTAAAGTGTGAAATTTGAAACTTCAATAAAGTTATTAGTATGTATTTCGCGATAATCGGTTAATACCTCAACGATATTTTAATTTATTAATTGTGATTATTACTGCTGTCATTACAACAGTTGCCATTTACATACGTAATGTCTAATCCATCAACTTTTTCAACAGAAAAATTCGAATTTTAACTCAAGATATTCGTGTTTTTAATTACTTTCAGTGTGTAAATTAAAAAAAATTGCTTTAGTCAAGGTGAAACCCGTTATCAATTTATAAAATTATTTTTATTTATGTTTCAACGTTAGTATTAGAGCTGAAGGTTATGCGTTGATACTAAACATGGTAATGACAATAATAATGCACTTATCGTATAAGTCATAACATTTGATAATATAAAAGAATAAACTTATTTTGGGAGTACATACATATTTATTTTTGAGGAAGTATACCAGCAGTCGTTTGATATATAAGAGGAGAAAAATATTTCGTTAAGATTATCAACTAACTTTCTTCTTCTTATTCAGCCTGTTTGCATCCACTCCTGGACAAAGGCCTCCCCATGAGCTCTCCACTCTTTTCTGTTTTGTGCTATTTGGTGCCAGATTCTTCCCACTTTGACTTTGATGTCGTCTAGCCATCGTTTTTATGGCCTTCCTCTACTACAATTGTGTTCGCGTGGTCTCCAATGTACAATGTTTCTCGTCGACCTGTCGTTGTTTTGCCGTGCGACGTGTCCTACCCAGTTCCATTTCATTTGCGCAATTCTTCCAATTACATCTTCCACCTTCGTCCTGTTTCGCACGTCCTCGTTTCGTATATGGATGGCGTTATGCATAACTCGACCAAGCGCCATTTCTTTAAAATCGAGATAACAGCGGATTCTGGTGACACATAACTAAAACTATCTTGGAAAAAATCCCTCTTGTCACATTAACGGTTACTAAGAAAAACAAAATTAAACCAAGCGACATTCTGTCTATTAAGGGTTTTTAGTTTTGCATAACAAGACTATATCCATAACGGCCATTCTTAGTTTCGCAATAGTAGACTAAGCGCCGACTAAGCGTCTTTGGTCTGTTTATGCTAAACTAAGCGTTTGACCAGAGTAACATTTTTGTACCCCTTAATGTACACATTAATTTTGAAGTTTCGGTTAAAAAATGATCGAATTTTTTTAAAGTGAAAATGTTGTGCTTATGTATAATTAAATTGAAAAATACAAATAATATATATAAAATCTCTATATATAAGGCATAAAATAGTTCTAAGAATAAAAAAAACACGATTCACTTCAGATTGCTTCAAATACCCTAACGCTTTGTATAAAAACAAAATACTGAAGATTCTACAAAATTCAATCCAAATCGATTGTCAATGGTTGGGACTGCAAGTTATTATAGCTATTTGTATAACAAGGGAGGAAAGTGCTACTTTTCCTCCCGAGAATGAAGTTTACTGCCCGACGCGTAGCTGAGGGCAGTAATCATTCAAGGGAGGAAAAGGCACTTTACTCCCATGTTATACATATGGTTTTTCCACCTTCCTCAAATAACAAGTCATTTTTTTATTTTTACTTAATTTATTTTTTGTAACTAATCAACAAAATTTATTAGAACTAAAACTAACAAGTAGGTACAATATAACTGTCAACTGTCAAATATAAGTCAAATTATTAATGTAAACATTGTTAAATCAAAATAACAATTTACTGTTTTTTACCATTCTGCAAAATACAAGGTGTTTTATAAATAAACGTTAAAATGTATAGATACGTAATAGAAAATAGATATTATACAGGGCGTCAATAAGTTATATTTCATGAATGAACTACCATTACGTCACTTTTACTTTTCCTCCCTAGGGAGGAAAAATATTTTCCTCCCTAGGGAGGAAAAGTACAACTTTGCTCGCTACAATCAGGTCCGGAAAAGTATACTTTCGGTAGAGGTAGGTGGAAAAAAAATAAATCTTATTTTACAATGTCTTAACATTGGCCGAGCCATAAAAAAGGTATCTATGTACCGCTATTTAGTACACTAACGCTTCAAATAACAACAGATTTTTAACAATTCAACAAAATTCAATTTATGAATTGTCAATGGTCCCTACTGCAAGTTAATAGATAAATAAATATAATTTTACAACGACAACACAGTCTTGGCAATAAAAAAAGGTATAGATGTAAAATTAGAAGAAGAAAAAATGTAGAAAAAATTTTACCGCTATGTATTTAGATATTTATACGCTTTTATACAAATAGCAACTTCTTGTTTTTTTTTTAATTTTCCCCTGTTTAAAAACTCTGTATACTCCAATTTTTTATTGATATAATTTTAACTGCATTGGAATTAACGCTATTGAATGGTAAAATAAATTTAGAGCAATAAAATGCAAAAAATATATTTAATAATAATTGAATTGATTATGTTGTAGCAATACACGTTTAATATATAAATTTAAAAAATACTAGTTTATTTATTTAGTGATTGCAAGAGGCATATCGCAATATTTTGTTTTGCATTAATATACCAAATGACATAAAAATGGTAGTTGGTCTAATAATGTATAACAGCTAAACTTCTTAAAATATATTTAAAGCATAAGTAGACCAAGCGACATTTTATTTTTTTCTAGAATATGGTAGGTGCGATTATATTGAAACTTTGCAACCAAAAAGAGTTATAGGTGATCATTCTTCTGTTAAAATTTTGTGCAAATATGTTCATAAATGCATTTTTAAGAAACGAAAAACTTATCTCAAAACTATGTTTTGGCGCTTGGTCGAGTTATGCATAACGCCGTCCATATGTTCTCTCAGAGACACGATGCTCGTTCGATGGCCCTCTATGTTGTTCTTAATCTATTGGCTGATATCTCTGTGTCATCATCTTCATTCCATAGGTCATAACTGGTAGAATACAACTGTTGAATACCCTTTTCTTTAGATTTATTGGTATCTTTTTTTTTCAACACATCACTGAGTCTTCCTATTGCTGCCCATGTCATTCGGATTCTTCTAGTTATCTCTGCCGTTTGATTCTGTTTGCCTAGTTTGATCGTGTGACCTAGGTATAGAGTTACCATACGTCCGGATTTCGTCCGGACAGTCCGGATTTGAAAGACATGTGATTGCCGTGATTGGCAATGAGAACGGCCCGGATATGAGAAATGTCCGGATTTTTTTCTTTACTAAAAAATGGAAAACACTTGACCCAACGGTGGGAAATTTCATTCTGCGCAGCACATAGTTAAGTTGATCTCACTGCCTAAATGCACTTATTGAAAACTGTCCTGCATTGTTACTTGCATTTTTTAAAGACCCATTGAATTAACTGTATTTAACCTTTGTGCATGGAAGTCTTCACATGTTTCAAACGTCAATTCTTAAACTTGAGTCAGATTACATAACTGCTACAGAAGCGGCACAAGTATATTAAGACTTAGGTGACAAATTGGAAGAAAGAAAGGTAAACTTTATACCGTATGCTGCGAAACAGTTACTCGGCAAGTTTTATATACCTAGGCTAGGTATATAAATATACTCTTCGACACTTTCGATTATACTTTTATCTTAGTCGATTGTGATAATTTGATTTGTCATCACTTTTGTTTTATTTAAATTCATTTTTAAACCGATTTTCTCATGTTCTCGTTTAAGCTCCTTTAGCATGCAGATCAGTTCCTCTGTATTGTTGCTTATGAGTACTATGCTACTGCTAACTAACTTTATTACTTGATAAATACTTACTGAATGATAAAAGTAGACATGGAGAATCCTAGAATGGTGACCAGGGGAGACGTCAAGAAGCATGAAGACCACAAAAGAAATGGGTCGATGACATAGGACAGTGGCAAGCAAACAGTGGATTATATTGGCGCAAGATCGAGAAAGAACTTCTCTGCTCTCACACGCTCGTGTAATCGCTCTGTCTGTATCCATTTTATAAGGATCTTTTTACATCTTCCATCAGCTACTTATAAATGTTAACTGATCGTGAATCATCTACTTTTGAAATTTTGCTAAGTTGGAAGAGCAAGAAGAGCTCAGAAAATTATTATTTATGGCCAAAACAGAAATTGGACACAAAGAAAAAATTAAAAATGGAGAAATGGTTACTAAGGATTTTTCCTTAGCTTATGTAAAAAATAGGCTGTCATCTGTCTAAAACCGTGAAGGCAGTGGTGTCAGGAGAAATACCTATAGATCTAGTCAAATATGATTCAGATTATCTAAAGGTCTGGTGGTGTTAAAGAAAGGGTTTTGTCCCTTTCCAACATCGTTTAAAATATGTACGCCCGACAGGTCTACAGAAGAGACTTCTAGTTTGCAGGTGACCAGGCACTGTTAGCTGACAAGAATAAACAAAATTCAATTTCACCAAAAATTCAATTAAAAAATTCACAAATTGCATATCAAGGTTGCCACTCTCCCTCTTCACCTTTAAAACGCATTTTAATATTTGTCAATAGGACAATCTGATCAAAAGATATCGCATTTTTACCGTCGTGTTAATACAAATTTTATTTAAATTTATCTCGCCACTGCTATTCAAAATGGCCGGTCGCTTTAATACGTTCGCTGCGTATATTTTTTTAACTACTTCACCCAGAACCTGAAATAATTTTTGTAATGTAAGTGAGCAAATGTCGCTCATCGGCGACGTTAGCACTGGAGAAAGAAACCGAATGTCGCCGATGAGCGACATACGCATCGAACGTGTTAAGCGTTGTTTCTGAGAGAACAGTTCATTCTACACAAAAAAGTGCTATTAAACATTTTTGGTAAAAATTTTCTCAGTAGAAGGAAATCCGGTGGTAGAAGTGACAGACTTTTTTGCATCTTTTTGGGTTCCAAAATTGACATTCTTAGCAAAATTCAGCTGGTTCGTGATATTTTTTGAGGTTTAGTAGCATTTTCGTCTCTGACGACTGGACTAATCTTAAGGTGGATCCACATCAATAAAAATTTATGTTGTACGTTGTATTTGACGCAAATTTGCTCGTCTGCCCTGAACTTTTTATTGATGTGAACTGTGCGCTGCATAGATTAATGCAAGAATATTTTCGTGACGAACAACGCACGCTACCCGTCGTGCTGTCGGTTTCTCAGTCGACTTCAAATAAATTTGCGCCGCACAGCAATGCTAGTGTGGACTCAATGTGGACACATGCCGCTAAGTGGATTCGGCGGTACAACACACGAACCAAATATTTATGTACATCGTAAAAATACTTAATGAACTATTTTGATTGGGAAATAAGCCACAATTAAATTGAAAAATTAATTTTATTAACGTTTCGACGTCCAAATCGGATGTCGTTGTCAAAATACAAAATATTACTTATTTTTTCAATTTAATTGTGGCTTATTTCCCAATCAAAATAGTGAATTATAAAAATGCCACAAGGAAATAGCTTCAGAACAACAGTAAAAATAATTGACCAGATTCAAATTTGTGCCGCAAATATTTTTTCTGTATTTTAAAATACAACACATACACAAATTTTTATTGATGTGGATATGCCTTTAGACACGATGCACAGTGGTTCCAAATGCTCAAAACGTGGTCATGAGGCGAAGAAAAAAGTCCCTATCTAGGGATTTTCATGTTTACAGTTGTTTTCTCATACTATCGTAAAGTCGTAATACGCAGGTATACGGATCAGACTGGATGTATTGTGGTTCACAGCTCAGGAACAAGTGAGTCATGTTCGAGGTTATTTTGGCCGGCAGAGAAAGTCTAAAAGAACACGTATATTGAAAACGCTGTAAAACGTTTTGTGGTTTATCAATTTTATCGCTATAAAGCAGATTCTTCTTTTTTAAGTATGTAGTGATGTAAGATGTAAGTTGGCTTAAGTTTTAGTAACAATAAATTCCTTAAATTTGTCACTACATAAATAGTGAAAATATACTTGAAATAATCAAAATTTTGTAAAGATACATTTAAAAAGTACAAAATTCTGTATAATTCTGCGACTAATGTTTATTAGTCTTAAAATATATAATGAGAAGATACATAATCACTTTGGTTTAGCTGCCTATAACTGCCTATGCATTGCTGGCAGTTGTTTGAATACAAAAGTGGAAAATGACGCATATTACATGATTCTGGCGATTCTGGAGTATTTATGGGTGGTTGTACATAAGTAATAGGTTCTGAATATTGTACTTTATAATCAGAATGTATTGGTGATCAGCAATTTTAAAAACCCTTTATAATATAAATTTTTAATCACACATGCATTTAAAATAAAATTTTCGAAATTCTTTCGGCTATATTGGATCCGCCATTTTGTTTTAATAAAAAGTAATGTTAGATTTGTAATCAACGACCTTAAATTACCAAATTTGACAAAAAAATTTGCGTTTTGATTGATACTTTCAATTTCTTTCCGCCATGTTGGATCCGCCATTTTGTTTTTCAGAAAAAATAATGTCATATTCGTAATCAGTGATGCCAGAAACCCCTAAGAATGAAAGTAATTCCGAAATGTATAAACAATATACGCTTTTAAAGGTTCATGACCACGTTTTCGGCATTTGGAACCACTGTGCGATGGTGTTACATCTTAGAGTTGGACAGTCCAGCAGTATACTAATTGGTCGTGACGAATTTACAAATACTTGTTTATATATTTGCTAGCTTAGCAGACTAAACTCTATGAAATAAAATAATCCCTTGAGTGTCAATTACTTTTTATGTAAGCTAGACTATGTTGCTGAAATCTCATATTGATCTACTCAAGATCTAGATCTATTTGTAAAAAATGAACTTTATCATAATATCTACTTTTGTTACAGATGAACGTACGGGTGACCACCATGGACGCGGAGCTGGAATTCGCGATCCACCAAACGACGACCGGAAAACAACTTTTCGACCAAGTTATCAAAACCGTCGGCCTAAGAGAAGTGTGGTTCTTCGGATTACAATATACCGATTCTAAAGGCGATCTTACCTGGGTTAAGCTGTATAAGAAGGTAAGTGATATAATTAGAGTAAAGACCTTAAACAATATGTGGTTCGTCCGGAATAAAATGGACACAACTCAAAAAATGCACAATTCCAGTTATCTTGTCAAATTGACTCCAAAAATCCTATACATTTACCAGGAAAAGTACCACATAGATGTTTACTTCCGACTTCGTAAGATGGCGGTAGTGTCATTATTCATTTGGCGCTAAAATGAATATTTTATTTGGAACAATGACACTTTTGAGTTATGCTCTGACGTTCGACGTTATTGATCACAAAAACCATCGTATTTCGAGAAGGGTCCTAGATATTTTTCGTTAATGTTTAAAAAAGTGACCAATATTTTAAAATAAAAGTGACATAACTTAAAAAATTTATTTTTTTGTTAAATCAGATACATGTCATAGATTTTTTGGTTTTGCTTTGTACACAATTAGAAACATTCACTTATCCATATTCTTCATTTTTAATTTTTAAATTCTGGCAGTTACTGTTTAAAACTTACAGTTAAACGATCTAAAAAATATATTTTTGTCTCTCCGGAAAAAAGTTATTTTTTGAGTTGTGACACTGTTCTTCCGGATGAGCGATGTAGACAACGCTAAATAAAAGCCGCAAATCTTCTCCTATTACTTTAGAAAGGCTTGAAAGTATTGCAGTTGAATATTGCCGTTGTCAATACAACTGATTTAATTAATGTTGGGTTTTTCATGTTGAATTGTAGTTTGCAAGTATTATACACACTTTTATATTCTGCGGTGGTATGGGAGCATTCGTTACACGGATCTATGAACGGCATGGTTTTTACACATATGAATTTCTTATTAATATTTGTATTTATATATGGTTAGAAAACCGTGAATTCAAAAATATAAGGATTTATTATGTTACTTGTTTTTTTTTAGTCAAAAGTTCTTTCATTGGTCAAAAAATATTTCGGCCAATGTATCAGTCCATCAATTAACAGCCAAGTCAAAAATTTTTCGTCTTTGAACATAGACCCCTCCTTGTTTACCAAAGTTTACCGAAGTCATACCAAAAGGATGTTGGAGTAAAAAAATTGTAGAGTTGAACGGAGAAGTCTTTGAACTAGCTAGCCAAATCAATTATACAGTGATGAGCGCACTAATAACAGCAGAATAACGCAAAAGATGGAAAACATCATACGTTGTGAAATGAAGAGAGACGCAGAGCTGGGAAATTATCGGTGTAAACCTATAATTTACATTACCTCTTTGGATAGTTTCCACCCTTAGAGGTTAGCAAGTTGACTTCAGTCATAATTCTTCACTATCTTCACATAATAAGGTATTTTTTCTTTATTCCGAGATGATGAGCTGGACAAATGACCAAGTAGGTGGAGGCCAATAAACCAAAGAAGAAGCAAACATATATAACCTAATAACACTATGTTAAGAAAAACGTCAGACGTACAATTGTAACTGTAGTCAACTAGTTAACGTTTAAGGCGGAAACTTCCAGTGGCAATGTAAATTATAGGTTTATACCGATAATTTCCCACCTCTACTAGTTTCATCCCTTTTTATTTCACAGCGTATTATGTTTTCCATCTTTTGCGTTATCTTGCCGGTTATTAGCGCGCTCATCACTGTATACATCCATATATTGTTTACTGCATTTGTTGTTGTTTTGTCTCTCATCATGATAACGAGTTATATGGACGTGGCGTGAGATCAGTTGTTATTTCCGCACTATCTTTTACAGTGTCTATCCGTAACGGATGTTGGACACTAACATGGCTATTCTGACTTTGTTGACTGCTGCCCTAAAAAGTTCGGCAGTGCTCAATTTGAATCATTTTCGTAGGTTATGAAGCCAGGGTATTCTTCTTCCTGAACCTCTTTGATGTCCGCGAGCGGGATAGAAATAGATTTTACCCCGTGGGATAAAATGTGACGTTTCAGCAAATTATTAGAGGTGGCACATTATGACATTTCATGTTCCAATTATGGCAACATTTTTTTATTAGTTAATAGTCCAAGTAATGAAGCTTAAAATAGGACAAAACCTCGCAATTTTTACAGAATAGATCGATTTGCTTGAAAATTTGAGAATAAGTAGTGGATAGTCCAAGGATCAAAATCTATATGAGGCCGAAAGGCGATTTTACCATGGGGGTGGTTGCCACCCCATCTCGGGGGTGGACATTTTTTATTTTATTTTGACCACAAAAGTTGGTAAAAACATTCATTCTAAGCAAAAAGCATTCTATACATTTTTTTGATAAAATTAATAATTTTCGATTTATTCGCTATCGAAAGTGTTAGTTTTGTATCGAAAAAATCAATATTTTTAATCAGTTTTTTGCTAATAACTCAAAAAGTTTTCGTTTTATCAAAACAACTTTGCTTAACAAAAATGTACCTTTTGAAAAAATAAACAAAACAGTTTTTTTATTTTCTTTAAGACCAATAGATGCCAATAGCAATCGAGCTATACTTTATTATATGTTAGCTCTTCTTCGTCAAATGCTAAATATTGTAGTTTCAAACTGAAAAGACGGGAAAACTGTGCATTTTTCGAGGATAACTTGTTCAAACTATTTAAAGTATTTAAAAATATTTATATACAGAATTAAAAAAAAGTCTCTTGCTCAAAAATTAAGTGACTTATTATGAAAAGAATGTCAGTCCCTATTTTTTTCAGCGAAAAACTGATCGGAAACTTCCCCCTAATTACCACCCTGATTAAAATTAGTCATTGAACTTATTTGGTTTTCTATATTTATGTATTATTAATAGGTTCTAGAGGTTTAACTGGCTTAGAATGATTAATTTTTAAAAAAATTGAGTTAAAAGCGAATAACGAATTTTTGTAGTTTTGGTAAAAAATGCCCTTTTCTTCAGAATAGAAAGATTAGCATCAGAGATACGAAAAAATATGTAAATCTAAAATTGTCGCTTATTTAATTCCCAAAAACGGGGTTAGCAAAAATTTTTTCTATGGCAAAAATTGAGTGAGCTATTGACAATTAAAACTTGTAATAACATGCAAAAACCACCTATACCAACCTTTTTACAGTCACCTCTTCTTGCGAATGAATATTTTAAAAGGATTTCATATTTATAGCCTTATAGATCTTGTAGAAACCTACAAAATTCATTTTTAACAAACTTTCTAGGATAAAAAATAAAAAAGTTACGGTTAAAAAATAAATATATTTTTTTGAAAAAAACAAAAGAAATTAAATTGGAAGCTTAATAATGTAAGTTAGCGGTATTTCTAGTCATTGGTCTTATTCATACTTCTTTATTTATGTATTAGTAATAGATTTCAGAAGTTTGACGGGCTTAGAATGATTAATTTTTAAAAAACTGGAGTTACAAGCGAATAACGAATTTTTGTAGTTTGGTAAAAAATGCCATTTTCTTCAGAATAGAACGATTACCATCAGAGATACGAAAAAATGTTTAACTATGAAATTGTAGGTTATTTAGTTACCAAGAAATTGGTTTAAAAAAATTTTTTCTACGGCAAAAATTGAGTGAAGCGTAAATGAGTATAAAATCGAAAAACATTGATTTTTTCGATATAAAACGTAACACTTTCGATAGCGAATAAATCGAAAAATATTAATTTTATCAAAAAAATGTATAGAACATTTTTAGCTTAGAATGAATGTTTTTATCAACTTTTGCGGTGAAAGTATAATAAAAAATTTAACCCCCTGGGATGGTTTTGGCAACCACCCCATAGTAAAAGCGCCTTTCGGCATCATATAGATTTTGATCCTTGGAGTATCCACTACTTATTCTCAAATTTTCAAGCAATTCGATCCATTCTGTAAAAAGTGCGAGGTAAAAAGCTTCGGTTCCTGGACTATAATAAGTTTTTTATAAGATGAAAAAATATCGCCATGTTTTCGAATCATTTTTTATAGTATTCTGATAAAAAAAAAACGATTAACATATTGAGTTTATTGTCTTTAGTTGACTCAGCTGTGTTTAACAGAGGTGTTTATACGGTACTTGGTATACGTATGCCTTTCTATCGAGGTAGACTTATTATCTCTATACATACAAACCTGCAATTTTCTTGATTGTTTACTTTAGGAATATTTAGCTTTTAGCTTGTAAATAACCATATAGTGTACATACACGCAAGGTTTTGTTTTCTTCCAACGACAAGTAGGTCAACAATGATTATTATCCGTCACACCGAAAAGTGCGGCATCCCGTACCAGAGTCAACAATAGGTACTCGCATGCTTTAACATTGTTCATTGTTCAGTAATTGAAATAGTCCTAAATAAACTCAGTTATCGCCATTACATGCTCTCAGTATTTATCAACAATCGAACAGAATAGCAAGCAATTAAATCAACATTGCGCAATGATATTAATTACGTGCTGTACTATGGTGTCGGCGTTTGGGGGGTTTTAAGGCCCAATCTCATGACAAGGTTGAAACGCTTGTTGAAGCGAGCAAGTGTTTACTAATTTAAACGTCGGCAAACAGAGATAGAAAATATATGTATAATAGTGAAAAAGAAAGAGAACGCAGTTACCACCCTGCCAGACGGCACAATTAATAATATGTATTTATTTTGTGATAAAATGGTCAAAGAATATGTCCCGAAGAATAAAGACATCCAAAAAGGTTACTCCCCCAGTGGTGGCGGTAAAAATATTAGTAGGTTGGTTAATTCACACAATGATAAAAATTAAAACAAAACGTAGTTTGACCATAAAATTACCACGACACTGATCGTACCCTCGGTTGGCCAGTTGAAGGGTCTTGAAGCGTGTCTCTTTTTTCTTTGAAGCGTCTCACTTTACCGATACTTTGTGGCAAAATACAAGTCTATCCTCAGGACAATAAATTTTAATATTTCGTATTACCTTAAGGGTCATAAATAACAAGTGTTGACAGAAATTTCTCTATTTCACGTTGCGTTTAATCTATTTCACGTTGGATTGAATCCAGTTTTCAGTTTTTATCTTTTTCTGTTACATTTTTCTATTTCACTCAGAATGTCGCTCCACGTTCCGTGAGATTTCTTCTTTATAAGTGTTAACATAACGTAGAAATTAACGTGCCAAAATCCATGAGTCAAATAGTAGGTTACGTATTAAGCTGGGATCCCATGGAACGTGACCTGTCGCGCCAAGGGAAATAGAAAATATCTAATAGAAAAAGATAAAAACCAAAGACGGGAATCAACGCAACGTGAAATAGCGTTATTTCCCCCAAAATTTGTTATTAACGATCCTTGGGCTAGTACCGAACCCAACATTTATGACCGGCGTGGATAGGCGCGAAGTCTACCATCGTTTGTCGGTAAATGAACACGGTTCAAAAGAAGTCAGAATAGATACATAGCGATACCCCGCGATAGGTACATACATCCGTTAGATTAGAGAAGTGCCTGGTTTCTATTAGGATGTATGTATTAGATTGTTTGTTGTTCCATCAAGTCCATGGTACTTTATGGATATTCTTGTGGGGAAAGTAGGTACTTCTAATAACCATGCCCCTGGAAGCTGCAAATTCTATTTTCTGCTACATTCATAGTTAACACCATGAGTACTGAATTTTCCTATGTATGGACTATATGAGTACATTTTCTTTCCCTATTTTTGCATAGAAATCTCCAATTATGACCTTGATTCATTTCTGGGACATCTGTACTTCGTCATAGAATTATTGATCCTCAAGATACGCTTCTTTGTCTTCGGTTGGGGCGTGTACATTTATGAGATTGATGTTAATAAACTTATCTCTTACTCTTAGATAACATATTCGTGGGCTTATTGGTTTGAAGTCCATAATAAGATGTTTTGCTTTTTTGTTAACTATGAATACGGTCCCGAATTTATGATTGGTATTGTGACATATGTAATACATATCGCATTGCGTAAAATATTCGATTTGTGTTTAGGGATTGCTAAAGATGATTTAAATAAATTTGCAAATATGTTCACCCCCTAGTCTAGCTTTCGTCTGGTAACAACGTAGTCCAAGTAATGAAGCTTAAATAGAACAAAACCTCGCAATTTTTACAGAATGAATCGATTTCCTTGAAAATTTGAGAATAAGTAGTGTATAGTCCAGGGATCAAAATCTATATGATGCCATAAACTGCTTTTACGATGGGGGTGGTTGCCACCCCATCTCGGGGGTGTAAATTTTTTATTATATTTTGACCGCAAAAGTTGGTAAAAACATTCATTATAAGCAAAGAACGTTCTATACATTTTTTTGATAAAATTAATAGTTTTCGATTTATTCGCTATCGAAAGTGTTAGTTTTATATCGAAAAAATCAATGTTTTTAATCAGTTTTCTGCTAATAACTCAAAAAGTTTTCATTTTATCAAAACAACTTTACTTAACAAAAATCTACCTTTTGAAAAAATAAACAACACCGTTTTTTTTATTTTCTTAAAGACCAATAGTAATCGAGCTATACTTTATGTTAGCTCTTCTTCGTCAAATGCTAAATATTGTAGTTTCAAAGTCAAAAGACGGGAAAACTTTGCATTTTTCGAGGATAACTTGTTCAAACTTATTTAAAGAATTAAAAAATATGTATCTATAAATGACTTATAATGAAAAGAATGCCAGTCCCAATTTTTTTCAGCAAAAAGTGATCGGAAACAACTCCCTAATGACTAATTAAAATTAGTCATTGACCTGATTTAGTCTTCTTTATTTATGTATTATTAACAGATTCTAGAAGTTTGATCGGCTTAGAATGATTAGTTTTTAAAAAAATAGAGTTAAAAGCGAATAACGAGTTTTTGTAGTTTGGTAAATAATGCCCTTTTCTTCAGAATAGAAAGATTAGCATCAGAGATACAAAAAAAAAAATTTAAATACGAAATTGTAGGTTATTTAATTCCCAAGAACTTGGTTTAAACAAATTTTTTCTACGGCAAAAATTGAGTGAATCGTAAATGAATATAGGTACCAACGAAAAATATTGATTTTTTAGATATAAAACTAACACTTTCGATAGCGAATAAATCGAAAACTGTTAATTTTATCAAAAAAATGTATACAACGTTTTTTGCTTAGAATGAATGTTTTTATCAACTTTTGCGGTCAAACTATAATAAAAAGTTTCCACCCCCGAGATGGGGTGGCAACCACCCCCATGGTAAAAGCGCTTTTTGGCTTCATATAGATTTTGATCCTTGGACTATCCACTACTAGACCAGGACTAATCTGTAAAAAACGTGTATTTTTGGATGTGAGAGGTGGCATTCGGATTTTTGCAGATAAAGTTAGGTCACCTTCAGTAATAATAATTGACTTATGCTCCTTCTCCAATATGCCCGGAACATTAATAAAAAATTTAAAATATTTAAAAATTCCAAAAACCGATTTTTTCTGCTTTCTTTACTTATAACTTTAAAACGGTTCGTTTTGGAACAAAGTCGTACAGAAATAAAATAAAGATAATTGAATTTTGTATGATATACGACTGGTCAAAAATACCTTAAATATATTACCTTTTCTGCAATATAGCAATAAATACAAAATAAGGGGGCAAAATACGCCTGTTGTTATTCAATGTTTCTTAACCACTTTGGTGGCACTTAGAACCTTAGTAATTCGCGTAGAAAATTCTTATAACTTACTTAAATGGTCTACCAATTTTCATTAAAATCGACCTAATAGATTTTGCATAATAAATTTGCAATGTAAATGTTTTTAAAAAAGTTCAAATTTTTTAAAATCTTTCTGAACAAAAAGTAGACCGTTTAGAACTTGGCTAATTTTTTTACATATAAAGAGGTGCTTGATCTATCTAATACACTTTACAGAATTAAAATCGAATTATTTAAGGGGCCTCAGCAATGTTTTAAAATTATAAACAATTTTTTGGCTTATAAACAAATAGCTTTGTTTAATAATAAAAAAAAATAATTTTTAGCAATGCAAATAATTAAAACCGGTATAATTTGACTTAAACTTTCGCATGCTCTCAGCATAATTGCTATTTTATTTTTTAATCAAAAATTATTCTCGTTCGAAAATTGCAATTTTTCGATTTTTTGAATGTTCCACCGCGTTTATCTCGAAAACTATGCATCCTACGAAAAAACTTGTAAGAACATTTTTTGCTTAGAATTACCCAAGAAATACAAAAATAAATGCGATTATTTTGCGAAAAATCGATGTTATGTAATTCCTGAAGTTCTTTGTTTATAACAATCTTATCGACATCCGGATCAACTGTTACCCAAAAAATTCGTGTTGTACGGGTCAAAATACATAAAAAAAACTTGGGTAAGTCCATCTAAATAAAGGAGCCCGTAGCACCCCCTCCTGGACACAGCACTAATTTGTTTATAAGCCAAAAAATTATTTATAACTTTAAAACATTGCTGAGGCTGCTTAAATAATCCGATTTCAATTCTGTAAAGTGCATTAGATAGGTGGAGTGCTTCTTTATATGTAAAAAAATTGACAAATCTTTGTATGTTCTAGTTTTTGTTGCGCAAGATTTTAAAAAATTTTAATTTTTTAAAAAAAGTTTAGATTGCAAAATTATTATGCAAAATCTAGTAAGTCAATTTTAATGAAATTTGGTGGACGGTTTTAGCACATTACAAAAATTTTCTAAGCGAATTGGGAAGGTTCCAAGTGTAACCTAAGTATGGAAAAACATTGAATAAGGGCAGGCTTGTTTTGCCCCCTTATTTTATATTTATTGCATTTTGCAGCAAGGGTGTTAAATTAAGACATTTTTAACCAATCGTATCTGATAGAAAATTTAATTCTTTGTTTTATTCCTATACGACTTTGCTCCAAAATGAATTGTTTTAAAGTTCTAAGCAAAGAAAGTAGAAAAAAAAGAAATTTTTTGAAATTTTTAAATATTTTATTTATTTTATTAATGTTCCGGGTATATTTGAGAAGGAGCATAAGTCAATTATTATTAACGAAGTTATCACCTAACTTTATCCGCAAAAATTCGAATGCCACCTCTCACATCCACCTAAACACAGATCCTTCCTGGTCTATACTTATTCTCAAATTTTCAAGCAAATCGATCCATTCTGTAAAAATTGCGAGGTGAAAAGCTTCGGTTCCTGGACGAACGGCAGAGAAACCTTGACCATTGGCTTCGGTGCAAGATGTATCTGATGTATGCCCATTTATTGGAGTTTCTACCCTGCATAACCTTATTTAAATTAATGTAATTTTTGCATTAAAATTCGAAGGAAAACGATGGATGGGAAGAAAACAGCTGTTGTGGAATTTTACAACATTAGACAATGGACAGGTCGAACAGTCGAGTAATTGTTTCATATCATATAGCTGCCGACCGAGAAACGTTTCATCAGCTTGTTAATACGACGATAGCCAACGCTTGAAAACAAGCACGGCACACAAAGAAGACAACCGCGGATCCAGCAACCTTGCAAGGTGGGGGCAATGAAATAAAAATTTTCTCGTCACTGGCGTACGCAGGTTTCTTTCGGGATGGGCTGTTATTTCATGTACCATGTCCTTTCAGAACGTTGGTTACCATCATAGCTATCTTAATTTTATATACGGCCATCCTAAGTCAACCATGAAGTTCTTCTTCGTCCGTCCTGGACTGCGTTTGCCTGCTATTTTCACTTGAATAATATTTTGTAGCAACCTACACTTACGACCTCTCATTACATGTCCGAAATACTCCAGCTTTCTCTTCTTGATGTTTTTTATAATCGCCGTAGTCTTGCTGAGACATTCTAGTATGTATTGTGGAGTTTCGAATCTTCTCCATCCAATAAACTCCTAAAATTCTTCTATAGCACCACATCTCGAGAGCCTCAAGGCGATTTAGATCGATTTACCCGTGTTGAGCTGCCCCCCCCCCCCCACTTGCAAAAATTAAAAAACAAATAGCCCTGATTTATGAGCTATTTATGAGCTTTCATATTCCGCAAACTAAAAATTTTGAGCTCGTTCCACTGAGCAGGAATTTAATACTTTAGTGGGGGGGGGGCTGAGTCAGCCCCCCTACTTAAAAATAGGGATATCGAATCGGTTTTTTCGGCAGAATTACGAGCTATTTATGAGCTCTTGAAATTATATAGTTTCGATTTTTGAGCTCATCCCCTTCACCCCCAAACAACCCTTTAATTGATTTAACTTAAGAGAAAAATGCTGAGAAAACTTAAAATATATCGTATTGCGGATATAATTCCTATAGCGTATATACTCTAAGAATAAACTATTAAATCACGTGCATTTCGATTATTGAGCTACAACCCCTTCGCAAGAAAACCACCCTATCTTCCCGGCTTAAGAGAAAGTTGTACTTAAAATACATTAAACTAATTATTTGGCGACTACATATCATTGAATAATTTATAAGCTTCCAAATTACGCGCATTTACATCAGTAAATTACAATTTATTTTGTATAGTGCAGTCACTGAAGGTAAAAATCAACGATTACCTTCAATTTCGGTGAACCTTCATCGATTTTCACGAAAATTGGTCAGTGGTTAGAGGATACGTCAAGAAACAAAGGTGACATGGTACCACCTTGCGCCTTTACCCTGAGGGTGGATACCGCCCCTTCTCGGGGGTGAAAATTATTTTATTAAAAATAACTACACAAAAATCGATAAAAGAACAAATTAAAAGCAAAATTTATTATATAAAGTTAATAAAATAAGTCAATACTTTTTAAGTTATTAAAGATCAAAGATTTTAATTGTTCGTGAAAAAATGCATGTTATGAAGCGGTTTTTCGTAAACCACTGAAAAACTGTAAGTTTTTACAGAAAAGTTAATAGTAGTTTAATTCGTATAGCTTATATTCTAAGAATAAACTCTTATATTCAAGAAAACCATTCCATATTCCCGGCTTAAGAAAGAGTTGTACTTAAAATAATTTAAATTAATTATTTGGCGACTAGATATCGTTTAATAATTTATGAGCTCGCAAAATATACGCATCTCAATTATTGAATTGCCATTTTTTTTTCTATAGTGCAGTCACTGAAGGTAAAAATCAACTATGACCTTCGATTTCGGTAAATCTCCATTCATTTTCACGAAAATTGGTGAGCGGATTTTGATGCTATTGTAACGTGACTATTGTAATTACTTATAATTACAATAAAACTAGCGGTTCGTATTTATTTACGACTTTATTATTTATTTATACAAGTTTACTTTACAAACTTTAGCTTAAGACTAAACTGTATTTACAAATATGCCCGTATTTATACCCAGTTGTTATTCTGGAACAATCGACGCCCATCTCTAGCTATCAGCGTGTTCCGCCTACGGGTCGTATGTTCGAGAAGTTCCTCCTCCTTTCCGCCGAGGCCTAGATCATTCGATGACGTCATTCTCGAGGTGTTTACTGTTATACGGCGGTCGGCCAAGTTTTCTCTTTTGTTACACTGCTCCCCACTTAAGATCTGAGCGTCCCGATCAGCAACTCTAGATGAAGGCCCAGGATGGCGGAATCTACACGACTCTCCAGCTCTGCATACACCCTTCAAGAAGAAATAGCAGTCTACTGTCTTTGAAGGGTATGACATCTTCGGGTTCATGCAACACACAGTAATTCGTACGCCAGTTTCTCTGAAGATCACTTCAAGCATGCTTCTCACAATCTTCCAATCCAGATTTTCTACTGCATGGCCTATTTTTGGTATAGCCAAATCTTCGATGTCATAATTACACACGATTTTCTTCAAATTAGTTAGAGCACGCCATATGTTCTCGTAGCTTGGCGTGTCCGTATAAGACTTCCTGGTCACTATATACAGCAAAGATCGAGGACCATCTTCCAATCGCAATACTCTTCCAATTTTAGGTTGTTGATTCCTTAACTCGTCCAGGCGGCCGAACTTTCTATTGAATACGGACGAGATTCCTTTAGTCATCTCGAGGTCTTGGGCAACACAGTGGGCTAGAGAGACGTTTTCTGGAACACCAAACAGATCTTGCTGAACTTCTGTGGTCACGCCGAATCTAGCACTCTTTCTTTCTGCGTAATTTGACATAAATTCCTTAAAACTTGGCTGTGGTGCATCTTTCATCTCCTGTTGGAGGAGTCGGGCTTCCTCTGTTTCATTTGAGCCAGCATATGGTGCAAGACGATTTATGTGAATAACTTTTGGTTTACCGTTTGGTAACTTCTTAATTCTGTATATTACGTCATTTATTTTCTTCTTAACTTCATACGGACCTTCCCATTGTCTTTGCAGTTTAGGACACAGGCCTCGACGACGTTGTGGATTATAAAGCCAGACAAGATCACCTACTTCGAAGCTTTCATTCTTACAGCGAGAATCATATTGATCTTTTATTCTGTCACTGGCTATCTGGATGTGTTGTCGGGCAAGTTCATGAATGTTGTTCATTCGTAACTTCAGGCGGTCTACGTATTCTTCGCCTGCAACATATTCCTCGGAAGGTCTGCAGCCAAACTCTAGGTCGCAGAGCAAACGAACTTCACGACCCAACATCAGGCAGGTTGGTGTTTGACCTGTAGTTTCATTCCCGGCCGAGCGGTAGGCCATCAGGAATAAATGAATGTGTTGGTCCCAATCTCGCTGATGTTCAGATACAACTTTGGACAAGTGTTTACCCATCGTTCGGTTCATCCTCTCGACCATTCCATCTGATTGAGGATGCAGGGGTGTTGTTCTGGTCTTATTGGCACCAATCAATTTACAAACGTTTTGGAAAAGAGCTGACTCAAAGTTTCGCCCTTGGTCGGAGTGGATCTCCAAGGGAACACCAAATCGGCTGAAGAATTCTTTAACAAGTACCTCTGCAACGGTAGCAGCTTCTTGATTCGGTAATGCATAGGCCTCGGTCCATTTCGTAAAATAGTCCATGGCTACCAGAATGTATTTATTTCCAGCATCGGTTTCTGGAAATGGACCTGCAATGTCGATTGCTACTCTTTCCATAGGACTTCCAACATTGTACTGTCTCATGGGTGCTCTCTTTTTACCAACTGGACCATTACCGGATGCACACAGTTCACATTTCCGGCACCATCTTCTTACATCATCTTTACAGTTCACCCAATAGAACCGTTCTCGAACCTTTTGCAGAGTCTTCGTAATACCAAAGTGTCCACCTGATGTACCGTCATGCAACTGACGCAATACTTCTGACACTTTACTTTTAGGTACAATCAACTGCAGCTTAGATTCTGTACCATCATCGTTCTCAAAGGTTCTGTACAGAAGATCATCTTTTAGTACCAGGCAATTCCATTGGCTCCAGTAGGCCTTGACTTCTGGACTACATGCACTAATGTTCTGCCAACTAGGTCTTTCACCTTGCCGCATCCAATCCAATACTCTTTTTATACATGGATCATCTTCTTGGGCGTTTTGTAACTGTTGGGGCTGCCATTGCTCATTAACTACGGTGGTTCGTCTCACGGGGCAAAATCGTTCCTCTAATTTGGCACAGTGATTACAATTTGCACTGCATGGTCGTCTCGAAAGGGCATCAGCATTTGAATGAACTCTTCCGGCCCTGTGTTCTATCTCATAATCATATTCTTGCAGTCGTTCTAACCATCTTGCCATCTGCCCCTCTGGATTACGGAATTGTATGAGCCATTTTAGAGCAGCGTGATCTGTTCGAAGAAGGAACTTTCTGCCGTACAAGTATTTATGGAAATGTTCGCAAGCCTTCACTACACCCAGCAGTTCTCTTCTGGTAACGCAATAGTTTCTTTCTGGTTTCGACAGGACTTTGCTGAAATAAGCGATGACTTTTTCCTGTCCATCCTGGATTTGTGAGAGAACAGCTCCTATGGCACTGTTGCTAGCATCGGTATCCAAAACAAATTTTCCTGCCTGTCCCGGGTAGCTTAATATCGGTGCACTGATCAGAGCCCTTTGTAGTTGTTCGAAAGCTTTTTGACACTCCTCACTCCATGTATATTCTTTGCCCTCCTCCGTCAACTTTGTTAGGGGCTTGGAGATATTGGCAAATCCTTTGACAAATCGTCGGTAATATGTACATAGGCCAAGGAAACTTCTAATTTCATGTTTATCTTTTGGTACTGGCCAATCTTTAATTGCTTCAATCTTTTCAGGATCAGCTGTTACACCATTACTCGATACAATATGTCCCAAATACTTAACTTCTCGTCGAAACATGTGACATTTCTTCGGACTTAACTTCAAGTTCGCTGCCCTCAATCGTTGAAAGACTTCTATTAGATTCTTGGCATGTTCATCAAAGGACCTTCCAACCACAATTACATCATCCAAGTAAACCAGGCATGTTTTCCATGTTAGACCTCTTAAAACTGCCTCCATTAATCTTTCAAATGTGGCATGGGCATTACATAAACCAAACGGCATAGCCGTAAACTGCCAAAGCCCTGATCCTATCGAAAATGCGGTTTTCTCCCGATCGGCTGGCTCCATGTCTACTTGCCAATATCCACTTTTTAAATCGAGTGTGGAAAACCAACGAGAACCGGAGAGAGTATCCAATGTATCGTCTATTCTGGACAAAGGATAACTATCTTTTTTTGTTACCGCATTGAGCTGGCGGTAGTCGATACAAAAACGCGTTGAACCATCTTTCTTCTTTACCAGAACTACTGGTGATGTCCATGGACTGTTCGATGGTTCAATTACCCCTTGTTTGTCCATATCCTTGATAATCTCTTCGGCCTCATCCCTTTTCGCCAATGGAAGACGTCTAGGCCGTTGTCTGATTGGCTGAGCGTCTCCGGTATTTATTTTATGCGTTACTATGCTTGTTTTGCCCTTATCCTTCTTATCAATAGCAAAAACATCTTGATACTCGTATCAGCATAGACGTCACTTTTTCCGTTCGTTCATGATCAAGATCTTGGCATCTTTCAATGATCATCTCAACAAGCTCCTTTGGATACTTCGCCTTCGATGATTTCTCATTGGTATTCACAGAGCAAATTGAAGCCACGGGAACACACTGTCCGATCAAAGCTCCTCTACCTAACTTGATAGCAGTTTCCCTTAAATTCATAACTCTTACAGGGATGACATCTCGAACTTTTACCAAAGTTTTCGCCGTTAGGAACTCGACATTATCCACATCTTCGACCATCCTTAAACTTCCCTCTCGGCAGTGTCCATCAAGCATGGTCATCAGAATTTTCTCACTATTACCGGGTATGGTTACGTCGCATGTAGTAAGTAAGCGGATGACATCTTCTTTGTCGTCGTGAAAGGGCAACTCTTCACCATTGATCTTGAGAACTCCATTTTGAACATCCAATATTGCCCCCACTTTTCTTAGTACGTCCATCCCCAATATGAATTCGTCGGAGATCTCGGCAATTAATACTTGATGTTCAACTGTGGTCTGGCCAATGGATACTGACATATTAGCCTCGCCATATGTATTAATTAGCTCACCAGTCGCTGTTCTAAGCTTTACTGTTGCAGGTGATAATTTATTACGGTCTCGTACTACATCTGGACGTGCGATAGTTCTCGTTGCACCTGTATCCACCAAAAATGATCTACATCTATTATTGATACGACTTTCGATGTATAAGTTGTGGATTCCACCGGAGGACGTAAGGTTGACAGTTACTATGGGGGCTCTAGTTCTCGAGGTCGGCCCCTTGGTGTCGACCCGCTCTAGTTTTCCGACGGCCGTACGATCTTCTTACAATTACGACGAATGTGGCCTACGTCTCCGCAATTCCAACATCTAGGCTCGCGTCTCTTTGGCATCTGATTACTTAATACTCTCCGCATCATTTCCTCCAGACGTTCGTCGTTGTGTTCGTCACTTTCTTCAATGGTTCTTACTCTATGGCTTCGTGAAGTTTGACTAGCCGTTTCGTGTTCCAGTGCAATAGCAAGTGCTTCATCTAAAACTTTGGGTCTTGCTAGTCGTAAAGCTTTCTGTAATTCACTATCTTTCAGCCCATTGACGAAGGTATCTACCGCAATTTCTTCTAAAACGCTGTCTGGCACCTCTGGATAAGCCAACCTCACAACACGAGCCACATCTGCTTCAAATTCTTGCAGATTCTCACTTGCTCGTTGACTTCTGCTTCGCAGTTGTGCTTTGTATACTTGTTGTAGATGAGCATCTCCATAGTGTTTTTCTAGACGAGTGAACAAGGTCTGGTAACATTTTTCTTGACCCTTAGGAATTGACCTTAGTATATCTGCAGCATCACCTCGTAAAGCAGCAGTCAAGGAAACAGCCTTTTCTTGTTCGGTCCAATGATTGGCGGTCGCAATAGCTTCAAATTGTCTAAGGTATATGGACCAAGAGGACTTTCCATCAAATGGTGGTAATTTGAATCTGATATTGTGAGACATTTCGTCTCTCGGTAGTTAGAGAAGCTACTGCATGAACTGACGGTTGCACTTTTGTATCGGTTATCATGCTCTCTAATTCTTTGATCTTCTCTTCTACGGCCAAAACTACTGCATTAACTGAAGGTAGCACTTTCGTATTGGTTACCATAGTCTCTAGTTGTTTGATCTTCTCTTCTAACATTTCTTTACTGTCGTCTACGCTTTTCTGTATCTTATCGAATGTTCTAGAAACCTCTTCAAATTTCTCGTCGTTCTGTCTACAAACGTCTTTAATTACTTGAGAAACACTTTCAAATTTCTCGTTGCTCTGTCTACAAACTTCTTTAATTACTTGAGAAGTCTCGTCAAATTTTTTAGCAACGTTTTCGAATTTATCGTCGCTTTTTTTAGAAGTTTCATCGATCTTTTGAGAAATGGTTTCGAATTTCTCATTATTTATCTTAGAAGTATCATCGATCGTTTCAGAAACAGTTTTTAATTTCGATAAGATTGCTTGTTCTGCTGACTGGAAGTGGAACGTCTTTGGGTCTTCTCCGTTCTTCGTTAGGACTTCCTCGAGTCGTGCTTGTAGGACTATCTTGAGCCCACTGCTGTCCAGATCCCGTTCCTCTAGCTGTTCACGGAGCTGTTTTACTGTAAGTTCTTGTAGCAACATCTTTGGTCGGCACACACGTACTTTCCAAAATGTCTTTTAACAGTCTTTCCGAATACCGAACAATCAACGCACTTTAACTATTCCCGACGAATAAAGTCCAAAAGTCTTTTAAAGTCTTTCCGAATACCGAACAATTAACGCACTCCGGTTATTCCCGACGAATAAAGTTCAAAAGTCTTTTAAAGTCTCTCTGTAATTCACTTATTTATATCGCACTAAGTTAACCGAACACCGACACCAACTGTAACGTGACTATTGTAATTACTTATAATTACAATAAAACTAGCGGTTCGTATTTATTTACGACTTTATTATTTATTTATACAAGTTTACAAACTTTAGCTTAAGACTAAACTGTATTTACAAATATGCCCGTATTTATACCCAGTTGTTATTCTGGAACAATCGACGCCCATCTCTAGCTATCAGCGTGTTCCGCCTACGGGTCGTATGTTCGAGAAGTTCCTCCTCCTTTCCGCCGAGGCCTAGATCATTCGATGCCGTCATTCTCGAGGTGTTTACTGTTATACGGCGGTCGGCCAAGTTTTCTCTTTTGTTACACTATCAACTTTTTCTGGAGCTAATTTTTGATAGGTATTTCTAAGTACTTTGACAAGTATTTAGTACCTAAGTGTTATAAAATGAATCTCTTTCTCGTTATTTAAGCTTGAATCCATAGATTTGAACAGTCGCAGAAAAAAATATACATTTAATTACCAATAACTTACTTTAAATTAACATTAAAGGGTTTTTCAAGTAAGCAATTTATCATATTTTTATTAGATTCACTTTTAGTGATGATCACTTTTTTGTAAAAACTTACAGTTTTTGAGTTATTTATGAAAAATCGCTTTAAAGCATGTATTTTCTTTCAGAAAAATTAAAATATTTGATCTTTAATAATTCAAAAAGTATTGATTTATTTTAATCACATTATATAACAAATTTTGCTTACAATTTGTCCCTCTCTCGATTTATGGGGTTATTTTTAATAAAGTAATTTTCACCCCCGAGAAGGGGTGACATATACCCCAGGTTAAAACCCCAAGTTGTTATTGTTATTTCGTGAAAATTAATGGAGATTTAACGAAATCGAAGGTCATAGTTGATTTTTACCTTCATTGACTGCACTATAGAAAGAAAATGGCAATTCAATAATTGAGATGCGTATATTTTGCCAGCTCATAAATTATTAGACGATATGTAGTCGCCAAATAATTAATTTAAATTATTTCAAGTACAACTCTCTCTTAAGCCGGGAATATGGGATGGTTTTCTTGCGAAGGGGTTGTAGCTCTATTCGCGGTGTGCAAGTACTTGGAAGGGGAAACGAGAAACGACCCTGCGCGAGTCACGGAGAAATATTGCAACTATCTTAAATAATTCATATTGTCAATTGAAATTGTCAAATTGACGTATATTTCATACCTTCTGTCAGTGAAGCAGAAAAATTATATATTGCTCCACAATATTGATATGATATGCAATTATTATATAAAGGTAAATTTAATTAATTTTATTTTGCTTGCAGTACTGCATTTTAATAACTTATTTTATTTACTACATACAATTGTTGACGTTTTCATAACATAACCTGAATCTTATTTTTTCTTCTTATTATGTTTTTGGACTATGGCCTTGACAATTATCCAGTAACCAGGACTAATATAATTGGCCAATATAATTAAAAGTGCGAATTTTAGTATAGAGTGTAGAAATAGGGGTCGCTTTGCCGAACTTGCACGGTCCCAATAATCGAAAGGCGCGTGATTTAAGAGTTTATTCTTAGAATATAAGCTATACGAATTAAATTACTATTAACTTTTTTGTAAAAACTTACAGTTTTTTAGTGATTTACGAAAAACCGCTTCATAACATGCATTTTTTTCACGAATAATTAAAATCTTTGATCTTTAATAACTTAAAAAGTATTGACTTATTTTATTAACTTTATATAATAAATTTTGCTTTTAATTTGTTCTTTTATTGATTTGTGTAGTTATTTTTAATAAAATAATTTTCACCCCCGAGAAGGGGCGGTATCCACCCTCAGGGTAAAGGCGCAAGGTGGTACCATGTCACCTTTGTTTCTTGACGTATCCTCTAACCACTGACCAATTTTCGTGAAAATCGATGAAGGTTCACCGAAATTGAAGGTAATCGTTGATTTTTACCTTCAGTGACTGCACTATACAAAATAAATTGTAATTTACTGATGTAACTGCGCGTAATTTGGAAGCTTATAAATTATTCAATGATATGTAGTCGCCAAATAATTAGTTTAATGCATTTTAAGTACAACTTTCTCTTAAGCCGGGAAGATAGGGTGGTTTTCTTGCGAAGGGGTTGTAGCTCAATAATCGAAATGCACGTGATTTAATAGTTTATTCTTAGAGTATATAAGCTATAGGAATTATATCCGCAATACGATATATTTTAAGTTTTCTCAGCATTTTTCTCTTAAGTTAAATTAACTAAGGGTTGTGTGGGGGCGAAGGGGATGAGCTCAAAAATCGAAACTATATAATTTCAAGAGCTCATAAATAGCTCGTAATTCTGCCGCAAAAACCGATTCAAAATTCCTATTTTTAAGTAGTGGGGGGGCTGACTCAGCCCCCCCCCCCACTAAAGTATCAAATTCCTGCTCAGTGGAATGAGCTCAAAATTTTTAGTTTGCGGAATATGAGAGCTCCTAAATAGCTCATAAATCAGGGCTATTTGTTTTTTGGTTTTTGCAAGTGGGGGGGGGGCAGCTCAACACGGGTGATCGATTTTATTCACAGTCCAAGACTCGACAGCATACAGTAATACCGAGAACACGTAGCAGCGAAGTAGACGGATCCTTAATGCCAATTTTAGGTCTCTGTTACATAATGCTTTGGACATCCTTCTAAAAGCGGCTCTTATTCGGGGGGTTTTCTTAAATGATCAAATTACCATAACATAGCAGCGGCAGTTAATATTCTCTCTAGTCTCTGGCATTAAATTGAATAGATGGTAATAAACAGATTTATTGTGGGAATTTTTCATTTATTATGTTTCAAATACTTTTAATAATTCTGGAATTCTGCCATACTTATGTTTCAGTTATTCAGTTATCAACAGGACACAAAACTCACTATTTATGTGCAATCGTAATCTCTTTTTAAAAAAAAAGTGTCAGTAGACACCAGGCGAGGTCTCAAGGAGGGGACAATTGACTCCATTGACCCCCCTTGGATCCGCGCCTGAAAGAAGAAGAAGAATATTTGCATACCTCGCGGTTTTCGTTTTTTCTTTCATTCCTTCGCAATTCATCGATAACAGCCATTGCAGAATACCATAAATAGATACTATATTATAACCAAAACAAATTACATTTTCGTTATCCAAATTTTCTCACGACCGCATTTTTGCCGCGTCTGTGCATCTACCAAACTAAGCGGCGAATCAAAACCATTATTTGTAAATTTTCTGCTGTCGGAATGACCTAGAAAGGTCGATCGTCTCACGCCTACAACATTTAGCATGACTACAGGTGGTAGAAATGCAGCGATTAATTTTGTAGGTGTGTTTATTTTTATATCCCGTGATCGGTCGTTAAGTGTTGAGATATGTACATTTATAAAGTCTTTAAAGTATGATACAATAGACACTGCTTTACGCTATGACATGGCGTGAATTGCATTGAGATTGAGACTGCACGCTCTTCTATATTATTTTATTGTCAATATTGTGTATCGGTTTATTAAAACTATTTCCATATAATATGTAATTAATTATTTCCCGTTCTGTATTTATAGTTCAGGGTAATAAGGATTTTCTCGGGACACTCAAAGATCCAGGTAGCTGACTACTTTTTTAGTTATTGTAGACGTAGACCTATAGGAAGAAAATCTACCTGTTTCCTACCTAGAGTTCGCGTCCGTTTTTTATTTATTAACAATTTAGTGCAAAAAACGCGATTTTTTCGATTTTTTGCACCCCATTCAAAAGCTAAATAGTTGACATAAAATTACAAAATTTAATTTTTTAAAACATTAAAAAACCTTCAAAATGCCGATTTTAGAAATTTAAAAAGTTAATTTGTTGCTACGCAAACTTCAAAATAAGTTAAAATCGTTATTTGTTAATAACTTTTAACTACCTTAGAACTTTAGTGTTTTACCCTAAGTTGGGTATTGGCGTACTTAACAAACCTTCAAAATTTGAGACCGATCTGTTAATTAGTTTAAGAGTTATTCTATTTGTTTATCCCAGAGATCTTTATTTTTCAATAAGATAAGACAGAAAATAATGAAGATAGGGCAATTCTGAGTATGCCAAATGAAAGTAGAAGAGTGATAGTATCAAAATGTATTAAAAAAAGATAAAAAAAATAATTAATATAGTCAAAAATCCTAATGTCAAATTTTTTAAATTTTGTAGTTTTTAAACATTTAGAATAACTTTAAAAATGTTGTCCGTAGAAACAATCTTTTAATATATTCGAAAAGATAGTATTTTAACACGAATTTACAAATAAAAAAATTTAGCCTGGGTTCATTTGGGACAAAGTTAGCCATTTTTTTTTAATTCACAGCTAATTTGTTTATAACAATTAAGGAACCTAATTAATGCCATTTTAAAGAATGGGATTTGTGTTTTTTCTTAAAAAATTTGCACAAACATTGTACCTTCACAGCACCCTCTACGATTTTTCAGAAATGTATTTCAAACGATTACTAGGGGGAACCTACAAATCCACCGAGTTAAAATACCGAAAAAGCAATTTCAAACGAATATAATTTTCTGTATATCCGAATCAACTCAATGGGTTTTGATATTTCTTTTTTAATTTGTATGTAATTTCTACGTACATTACAAATATGCAATTTGTTTATAAATTTATTAATTAATAAACAGTCTAATTTGTTTAAACAATTCTTGAAAAAATATTTTTTTTACAAAAATCTATTTTTTTAGTCAGTATAATTAATGATCATAGAAAAAGTTAAAGTACACTTTAATAAATAAATGATTTTTATTAAATAATTATTTATTGAAGATAATTTATTTATTAACATATACCTTAACTTTTTTTATGAATAATAACGATAGTATGATTAAAATCATGGATTTTTAGGAGAAATTTTTTTTTTTTTAAATTGTTTAAACAAATTAGACCGTTTATTAATTAATAAATGTCTACAAATTGCATATTTGTAATGTACAGAAAAATTACATATATATTATAAAAAGAACGATCAAAATAATATATTCAGTAGATCCCGAGATATAGAATATGATAGTAGTTTTAAGTTGCCTTTTTTAGTTTTTGAACTTGTGCATTTGTCGGCTCCCAGCTCCCCCTTCACTTACCACGACTAGTAACCAATTGAACTACATTTTAAAAAATTCGTGTAAAATACCAGCTTTTCTAATATATGTAGGTTTTCTTTAAAGACAATCGTAATTAAAGTCCGTTTGATGTTTAATAGTTTTAATTAATAAAATAGATAACTAAATTATTGTTACTATTAACTTTCGAAATGTAAAAGTGTAAAAGTGTACTTTGCGACCAAAATTCTACGTGTTCTTATTTTTACAAAAGAAATGTATTTATCGATAATTTGCGTCTAATGTCGTTGAGATCTTAAAATCGACTAAATGTATTCGTTCCCACACAACCAAAATTCCCTTACTGCTAATCTTCCCCTTTTCATGGTTTAATTCGCTTTCGCGGGAACTAGCCTATTAGTAATAAAAATTGGGTCAAAGGGCTCTACTTTGTTATTTTTATGTCTTAAAAATAAACAGAAACTGCTCACTTAAACTACCCCTCGATTAGATACGCCCACCCATCTGTGCATTTTAGAGCCTCGCCGACAACCGCTCGTTTCGTGTTTGTAAATACGAATAATTAAAGAAATATTATATACAGGGTATCTTAAAAATTAAGGTAAAATATTTACAATCCTACATATATAAAATGATTTTTTCTACGGACAATATTTTTAAAGTTATTCTAAATGTTTATAAACTACAAAATTTCACAAATTTGGCATTAGGATTTTTGACTATATTAGATAATTCTTTTATCTTTTTTTAGTACATTTTGATAGAATCAGTTTTCTACTTTCATTTGGCATAAGAAGAGTTGCCCTATCTTCATTATTTTCTGTCTTACGTTATTGCAAAATAAAGGTCTCTGGGATAAACAATTTGAATAAATCTTAAACTAATTAATGGATCGGTCTCAAATTTTGAGTGTTTGTTAAGTACCCCAATACCCAACTTTGGATGAAACACTAAAGTTCTAAGGTAGTTTTAGTAAAAGTTATTAACAAATAACGATTTTCACTTATTTTGCAGTTTGCGTATCAACAAATTAACTTTTTAACTTTCAAAAACCGGCATTTTGAAGGTTTTTTTAATGTTCTAAAAAATTAAATTTTGTCATTTTATGTCAACTATTTATCTTTTGAATGGGGTGCAAAAAATAAAAAAATCGCGATTTTTGCACTAAATTGTTAATAATTAAAAAACGGACGCGAACTCTAGGCAGGAAACAGGTAGGTTTTCATCCTATAGGTATACAATAACTAAAAAAGTAGTCAGCTACCTGGATCTTTGAGTGTCCCGAAGATGGTCTATTTCTAGCTTATTACCCTGGAGTATTATTCCGATCCTGTCTAGGGTTTTATTCTATTAGTCCAGTCATCAGAGACGAAAATCCACCCAACCACTAAAAATTTTACTGAGAATGTCAATTTTGAGACCTCAAAAAAGATGCAAAAGTTTTCCCCGTAGTTCCACCTAAAAACCCCCTCGTAGAAGGAAAACTAAGTTGAGTGCCCATAGAGCGTTTTCAGACCGGAACATTGGGTAGATAGGGCTACGTATTTCTTATGGACGATAGAAGAGCGCCGATCCCGCTTCTCTCGTATCGAGAATGAATCATATCGGCAAACTAGTAGCAAGACGTGCCTGATAGTTTTGGCAACACTGATCTGCATGAGCCAAACGTTCTGTTTTTAACGTGAAATAAAGTACTTACTTACTTACTTAAGCCGTCCTCTTGTACCTTACGGTGTCGAGGTAAGTGGAGAAATCAGACGTCTCCATGCCTTTCGGTCAGTAGCTAGTCTTTCTGCTTCTCTCCACCCAATATTTCTTTTTACGCAAGCCTTTCCAATATTTTCGTTCCAGGCTCTTGCTGGCTTGCCTCTTCGTCGTTTGTTGTCAGATGCTGCTTTCCATACCCTCTTTACAGTTCTACCTTCACTCATTCTCGCCATATGTCCGAACCACGATAACTGTTTCGTTTCAATTCTGTCTAAGGTCCTTCCAACACCGCATCTTTCACGTATGTCTTCATTTCTTATACGATCACGTCTGGTCACCCCGGATACCGCACGTAAATATCGCATTTCGCATGCTTGAATTTTACTACGGATGTTGTCGTTCACTGTCCACGTTTCACTACCGTAGAGTAGCACCGGCTCGTATACAGTTTGAAATACTTTCATTTTCGTTTTCAGGCTTACTTTTTCTTCCTAATAAAACTTTTATTTAGTGCGTAGTATAATTTTGTTGCACTCATTACCCTGCTGTTTATTTCTAGTTCTATATTTCCTTGCTCATTCATTGTTGATCCTAGATACTTGAAGTCCTCTACTTGTGTAATGGTCTCATTATTCAGCTTTACATTTATATTTTCTTGAGTTTTCGATATTACTAAAGCTTCTGTTTTTTCAATATTTATTTTCAGGGGGTTGAGTATCGGCAAGCGTGGAGAACGGACGTGTTTTATTTGGTGTCGTCGATAAACAATTCCGGACCGGGCTTTATCACGAAAACCAGTTAGATATTTGATGTAAATTGATGGAGGATTGATTTAGGAGAAATAAAGTATAGGTTGTTTTATTACGTCCCAACTCTAGGAACTCAAGCAACTTCCCACAGAACCCTATAATCTCGCGGAGAGCTTTTTGGGAACGACTACTCGATAAAATATTGGAATTTTCTAAGACAAACTGTTTCTGTTCTAATAACTACATTAAAAAATGATGTAAGAAAATGGATTAATATGATAATCTCTAGGTACGGATAAGAATGATTTCATGTATTTAAAAATTCTTAATCGTTGTCGCCAAATTTAATACTTTAGATACACTGATAAAACAATTATTCATTGTACATAGTAGATATAAATACTATTAAATCGTTGACAAAGGCAAGGCTGTAAATAATGATAAACTTAATCTCTGTGTCCTAAAAATACTTTCTATATTAGGTCATGAGCTAAATGATTGCCATATAATAATAAATATACAAATTAATAATGGAAGGCAAGCTTCTTCCTAAATGCTAGCTGACTTCTTATAATATATAATAATAAAACAAGAAAGAAAATACCGAGAAGTTGTAACTTCAAATCTAACAAATCTTATAGAAGACGTTAATAATTATTGTGCCTACTACAAACGTGGTAATGATAAATATCAATATCAGTGTTGATAATGATTCTGGATTATTTTACGATACCGTTATCTCGAAGAATGTGATCTACAATCTACATCTGTGATCTTATAGACAAGAAATTTTTCGATATTTTTTTATTGCTAAGAGTTCCCGTATAGTGTTGTAGAAAATCCTTGATCGTTTTTCCACAAATATTATCCCTATAATTCATCTGTGAAGTGAATCCAAACCTCTATAATGCCTCTATAAGCCGATTTATGGACTACTTTCAGAGACCAGATTTCAGTGCCGTACAGGTCACGGGGCCAGAAATAAGCACCCCCAGAAAACTCAAAAATTGTCTGCACAAGGCTCGGTACGCGTACCAAAGCTTTTTAACCTTTACATGACAGACATGCCGACATCAACAAAGTTTATTTATCAGTAAACTCTAGGAAGGCACCGTATAGATTGCCAAAACTAAACTCCTACCACTAAAACCTAAAATTACTATAATAGAAGTTTTTATCATACATTCAGAGGAAACGTTCAATATCATTCGTATAACTATAAACACGTTTAGAATAATAAAGCGATTATACATTGCCGTATTAAGTATTAAGAATATATTTAATTGTAATTTAATGTGCTCAAGTTACCAAGTTAATGACCAAGAAATGTTTCACACTTCAAGCAGAAAGTAATAATAGCACGAAATCAAACATGCGTGATTTTATAACTCAATATATTTTTTACATATTACTTTGCATACATACGTGTAGTGGTAGTGTACCGTTTTCATGGTAATCATCGTTTATCCTTAACTTTGACAATGGACGAGATTTTATTCAAATAATACATACGTCAAAATAATTGTCAAAGTTAATTTAAATTTGGAAATCGCTCCGAAAAATATTAATTTTTGGCGGATTATTTGATTTATACCGTTCTAATTTAGTTTGTTTAGTTTTGTTAAACTTTTCCTTATTTAGTTTACATTTTGAAAGTGTTCATAAGTTAAACGTTACTTGAAAACTCCTCTATGGAGTCATCTAGTGGAGGCGAACCGCCTGATATTGAGAATTCGATGGATAGTAGCTGTGATTTACAAGATTTAAATGAATTTCTACCCAACCAGCCTCAAAATAAGATAAGTAGTAGTATTAATCTTAACAATATTAATGAAAAACAAAATACTTTAGTAAACTCAGATCAACCAGAAAAAACCAGGCCTGTTTATTTATACGAAAAAATTGATTTAGGACCTTTTTACATTTTTACGCAACCGAGTTAGGGTCTCATTTAAAAATTATAGTAGCGCAAATGCTTTAGTTACTTCCAAATTCCTTATTCAAAAAAATCTGACCGCATACATTCCAAAATTTCAATTGTTTAAACTAGGTGTAGTAAGGGATATAGATTCAGATATATCGGAAGAATATCTTAAAAATAGAATAAAGGAATTTGATCACCATTGCAAATTCTCGGTTGAGTATGTGAAACGAATAACAAGAAAAATAGTAGCAGATGACAAAGTAATATTTAATCCAACAAAATCAGTTATTGTGTCTTTTAAATGCCAGAATATACCAAAGTATGTAGTAATTAATCATGTCTTACACACTGTTGAAAAATACCAGCAAAAGGTAATTATCTGTTACCACTGCTATAGGTATGGGCACATGAGTAAGCAGTGTAAAAGTAATCCTCGCTGTTTTAAGTGTCATGAATCTCACCTTTCCGATTCTTGTTCTTTATCATCATTTAACAAAAAATGTCTATCCTGTGAAGGTGAACACTTCACTAATGAATGGGAGATATGCCCAGAATTTGATCGCCAAAAGAAAATAAAACATTATATGTCTGAAAACAGCTTATCTTTTAAGGAAACAATTAAACTCTTTCCTAAGATAACTTATGCATCTATAGCAGCCAATAATTCCTCAATAAATTCTCATCAAACTCCAAATATGAATGCACCATCCTCTTCATATTCCTTTACTCAATTGTCCACGTCTCAAACATCTTCCAATCAGTTCGCTCTACCTTCAGTTTCAAATAGATATACAATAATAAAACCACCAAAATACAAACGACCTATCTCTTCCTCACCAGACCAAGTAACAATGGAACATCAAAAAATAATAAAGTTAAACCCCATGTCCAACAGACCTGGTGGTATTATCACCTCTTCTTCGTATCAATCTACATTTAATCCAGAACAAGGATCTAAAATACATGAACCATCAAAAGAATTAACAGAATTAATATCAAATATAGTTACAAGTATTATCTCTAATATAAATCACAAAAATTTTGAAATCCCAGAAAAATCAGTTCTAGTAAATTCAATTCAATCAGTTTTAAGTTCTCTCTTATATAATAATGAATAGATTGGTAATTTGTCAATGGAATTGTAGATCGGCTAACTCTAATAGAGAAAACCTTATCCACCTATTAGAAGACCAGAAAGTTGATATCGCATTATTATCAGAAACTAGATTTAAACCAGAAAAGTATTATAACTTTCACGGGTACAATATTGTCAGAGACGACCGCTTTTCAGTAACTGTTGGCGGTGGCTCAGCAATTTTAATAAATTCAAACCTATATTACGAGGAAGTCACCATGAAAGTAGATTTAATAAACGTCAATAAAGTAGCAATAAAAATAAAGTTTTAAGTCATATACTGTCACATTTATATCTATGTATGTTCCCCCAGGAACCAAGTTATTGTTACAACAATGGAACAATTTCATAACATCTATAGAAAGACCATTTATAATAGGAGGTGACCTTAATGCTCACCACATTGCCTGGGGCCTAGACAACCAAACAGATATGAAAGGTAAAATCTTGATGGACTGTATAGACGATAATAATTTAATATTCAAAAATGATGGCTCTCCTACTTTCTTTAGGAACTTCTCGAAATCGGCAATAGACCTGACCATTTGTACTCCTGACTTAAACCACCTTATCACTTGGAAAACACTTCAAGACCTATTTGGTTCAGACCATACACCTATAAGAGTAGAGTTAGAGGATCAACCAACTCATACATATAATCCATATTCACAAAAGTGGAATTTAAAGAATGCCGACTGGAAATTATATGAACAGTATTCGGAAGATGTATTCTCTCAATTTAAAGATATAAATTCTTATGAACAAATTTTGCACAATATAAATACAACTGCATCCTACTGCATCCCCAAATTTAAAATAAAAAAACCGACTTCCAGAGGAAAATACTGGTGGGATTTAGAATGTGAAGAAGCAGTCAGAAGAAGACAGGAAAGTTTTTGTATATTCAAAGAAAATCCAAACCATGAAAACCTACTTAAGTATAAAAAAGATGATGCACATGTCAAGAAGATCACTAAACAAACTAAAAGAAATAGCTGGAGAGATTATGTCGGATCCCTAAATAGGTCAGTCCCTATTAAAGATGTATGGTCAAAAGTTAACCGAATAAAAAATAGAAAAACAAAGAACAAAGTCCCTGTTATTCTGTCGAATAGAAGCTTCGTGGATAGAAGAGTTCCATCAAAATATCACACCGCCGTCTGCAGAATTAGTAATTCCTGATTTACAACTAAATGCTCTGTACGACTATCCAGAACCAATCCGTTTCCTAGTCAAACCATTTTCTGCCACTGAACTAAACTTTGCGTTGAAGAAAAACTCAAATTCAGCACCAGGTGCCGATAATATCCATTACTCGATGCTATCAAATCTTTCAAGAATTGGTAAGGCTGCACTACTAAATATATATAATGAAATTTGGATGCGCCGCATAAAGATTCCTGACGATTGGCACGTTTACACTATTATCCCGGTTTTAAAACCAGGAAAATCATCAAAGAATTGGGATTCTTACCGTCCAATCGGTCTGGCTTCCTGTATACCAAAAACATATGAGAGACTTATTAAAAACCGTCTGGAATTTTGGCTAGAAAAGAACGACCTATTACCAAGAAGTCAGTTTGGTTTTAGAAAAGGTAAATCCACACAAGATAGCCTCTGCCACTTTTTAATAGACATTTATAGTTTCTTTACTTATAAGAAAGCAGTTAGTGCTTTGTTCTTAGATATAAAAGGGGCTTACGACAACGTTAATCTTCACATACTATACGCGAAAATGTTGGAAATAGGAATACCCGAGATAGTAACATGGAACATCATTAACTTATACATTAATCGAGCAGTTCACGTTAGATTAAATGGAGATCAATCTAACTCCCGATACACATCTTTGGGACTACCTCAGGGTAGCATCCTAAGTCCTATATTATATATACTGTATACTGCTGACTTAGAAACTAAACTTCCTCAACACATAAAAATCCTACAGTACGCTGATGATGTTGCGATATATGCAGAAAATAAGTCAATAGATAGATGTAATAACTACCTTAAATCGACATTAAATATTATAAAAAAATGGGCTACCGATAATAACTTAACAATATCAGAGAGTAAATCAACCATTGTTACCTTTACTAAAAAACGATATGTTCCTCAAAGCCATCTACAATTTGATAATACTAGTATTCCTTATAAAACTTCAATAAAATTTCTTGGCGTATTTTTAGACTCCAAATTAAATTGGAAAGAACACACAAATTACATATTACGAAGAATGGAAAATGCAATGAATATCATGAAGACTGTAAGTGTCAGTAACTGGGGAGCTGATCCAAACATATCAATATTACTATACAGAAATTTGATAAGATCAATCTTAGACTATGGATCTATTTTTTATGGCTCAGCATCAAACTCTGTACTCCAAAAAATCGAGAGGATCAAAAATAAGGCACTTAGGTTATGCACTGGTTATCTTCGTAGCACACCTATATTGGTCATGGAATGTGAGCTTAATGAACCTCCACTTTCATTACGCAGGGAATACCTAAGTGAGAAATTTATAGTTAAAACAGCGGTTAACGATAAACTGCTATTAAATAAAATTGTTCATTTAACCACCTCATACCTAACTCATTATTACTGGGAAAAAAAGAAACTGCTTTTAGTTGTGGAAAGCTTCCTCAACGTTTCTAATTCCATTGGCGACATACACCAAATTGAACAAAGCTCGTCTCGAAAGCTAAATTATGAAGATTATTTATCTCCAGTTAACTGTCATTTAAGTAATATTCGTGCGACAGACTTCCTTACTAAAATAGACCACCTTCAGTGTGTACAAAAAAACTGGGGGAGTTATCAGAAATTATATACGGATGGTTCAAAAATGGAAGGAAAAGTTGGATATGCTATATATTACCCACAAAAAAGTATAAAAATAAACAACAGATTACCTGATAAAATGACAATTTTCACAGCTGAACTCATTGCAATCAAAGAAGCATACAAAATATGTATTAATCAAAAAGAACTCAATTATGTTATATTTACAGACTGCCAAAGCATTGTAAAGACATTGAAATATAATGTACATAATTTTGCAGAAAATTATATCATCAGTGACATCATAGCAATGAACAGTGAAGCTTTGAAATCGGGCAAAAATATAATATTGTGTTGGATAAAAGCACACATTGGTATAAAAAACAACGAAATAGTAGATGATCTGGCTAAAAAAGCAACAACGAAGGAATCCACTCTGCATACTTATCAACTTCCTATGGGAGACATAATTTCTATTATGAGATCTATCAAACGGACGAAATGGCAGGAACAATACAATAATTCAGACAAAGGAAATTATTACAAAAAAATCCAGCCTACACTTCCCATCAAGACATGGTTTAATCAAGTTTCCAACAAAGGCTTTGTCAAAACTATTTGTCGAATAAGAAGTAATCACTGTCTGACTCCAGTCTACAAAAGAGAAATAGGACTTGTAGATAATGATGAATGTTTATGTGGAGAGCTAGCTGATCTACAACATATGCTGTTAGAATGTCCTTTACATTTTATTGAAATATCAAACTTTTTTGCCAATCTAGTTCAAGTTAATGTACAATTTCCTTTTAATCTTATATACCTTTTACAATCCAACAATCTAGATGTTTATAAAATTTTGTACAACCATGTTAATTGTTTAAAATTAAAGCTCTGAGAAAAAAAGAAAAAAAAATAAAAAAAAAAAAAATAATTAAATAAAATAAAAAGTTACTAAGATCTAAACCTCCGCGAGGTTGAATAGGGTTTAGGTCTT
The DNA here is from genome assembly GCF_917563875.1 of Diabrotica virgifera virgifera. NCBI lineage: Eukaryota > Metazoa > Arthropoda > Insecta > Coleoptera > Chrysomelidae > Diabrotica > Diabrotica virgifera. Next base: position 205,354,515 of record NC_065449.1, on the reverse strand, counting down.
AGCGCGATAAAAAAATATACAAAAAAAAAAAAAAAATGTTAAAAAATATAATAAAAAAAATAATAAAAAAAACAGAGTAAAAAAAACAGTAGTACTAATAGTTTTAAATTTAGATACTAAGCATATATTTTGTAAAAGAGAGAATTCAAAACACATTGACTGGCCAGTTGGTTGCTTAAACCAGTGCCAATAAAACATAAACACACACATTCAAATAATACACGCGTTGATTGTAATTGTACAGCTGCACAGTCCTACGGCCATTTTGGTACGGGAGAAGTAAGAACTGCAGAAACTGAAGTAAGAACTGAATATTTTTGAAGATATTCTTCTTTAGCGGCGAATCGATTGAGGGTAAAATTGTACATGAACCACGCGCCTGCGCACACTGACAGTATGTAGTTCTGACAGTATGTAGTTCATTGCTAATCTTTCAAGATAGGTATGTATGTATCTGTAACCGTGCAAATAAGTCATTAAAAGAATATATTAGTGGTTTTAGGAAATGTATTATTTATTATAATTCTTGTGTTTTTGTCGCCGTGTTGTGTAATTATATCCGAATCTTACGTGTCAATTCAAGTGGCTCGATGGCGTAGTTGGCAGAGCGGTGGGACAGAGAACGGAAGCACACGGAAGGTCGCGGGTTCTAATCCTGGGTTATTTTAATAAAAAAATTTTGAAAGTGGTAGATAAGAAAGTTAGTTTAATTTTTAAATAAAATACAAATAACCTGTTAAGTATATTTACTTCGTTTAAATTACCTATATAATAGAAGAATATCTTCTTACGTGCGTACAAAGTACACACACATTTTTTTTTGTTAGTCGCTCCGTGCGTGACCATGGTGAGGATACAAGAAACTATGCCAGCGCCGTAGCGGCGAAATATGACAATTTTGTCGAATTTTTGTAACGTCAGTGCCATTATGTTCGTTCGCGGACCTTGTCGGTGACTTTTAGTCCATGACAACGCATGCGCATTTTAATTCCATATTATATTTAATGTATTATCGTTTGTTGATAACTATACCAGTTATTAATAATTAATAATAGTAAATATACCTTGTAAAGGGTGATTCATTTAAAGGTACTTTTTTTTTAAAGAAAAAACAATGAAAAAAATGAATTTTATTTGAAAATCTTTATTGTCGTAAAAAAGAACCATTCTTTACAATTACTTCTTCAAGATACTTTCTTTCAAATGTTGACCATGACTGCGGTTAAGACGGTCCATTCTAAGGCTACGGCTCCACGGGCGAGAAATTGACGCTAGCAGTAGCAGCAAAATGAACTTACGGTTCCGCGGAACGGAATGGGAATGGCCGAACTGAACCGACTACGCACAAGTCCTGTAGTCGGTTCAGTTCGGCCATTCCCATTCCCTTCCGCGGAACCTTAAGTTCATTTTACTGCTACTGCTAGCGTCAATTTCCCGCCCGTGGAGCCGTAGCCTAAAGGTCTAATTCTCGATGACGCGTTCGAGCTTTTCGATTGGTATTTGACCAGTGACTCGAGTAATACTGGCCTCCAATGCCTCAATCGTAGCCGGTTTATTCATGTAGACTTTGGACTTGAGGTAGCCCCAGAGAGAAACGACTAGACGTGTGATGTCACAGGATATAGGCGGCCAAGTCACTGGTCCGAAGCGTGAAATAAATTGCTCATCGAACCGTTTTCTCAGTAAAGCCATGCTTTCACGGGATGTATGGCAGTTGGCGCCATATTTTTGGAATCAAATGTAACTTAAACTACGAACTTCAATTTCTGGTACCAAATAGTCCGTTATCATGGCGCGATAATGGTCTCCATTCCCAGAAACATTCTGGTCGGTCCAAGACATGGACTGACGATGACACCGGCCCATAAACCACACCAAACAGTGGTTTTTTCTGAATGTATTGGCAACTCTTGAACCTCTTTGGGTTGCTCATGAACCCAAATACGGGGATTTTGTTTATTCACTTCCCCATTAAGCCAAAAACGGGCCTCATCGGAAAACATTTTTTTTTGCTCTAAGCGCACGAAACACATTCCTCATCCTCATTGAACGCATATTTTCGTAATACAGCTAAATAATTTCTAGACGTTGAGCCGATTTAAGTCTTTCTAGGATGAAATGTCAATACTGAATGAGAAAGCAACTTTAGATGATATCATTCATGCACGATCTCCCAACAAATCCTCACCAAAAAAAAGTACCTCTAAATGAATCACCCTTTATATTTATCTATCAACGGTATTATTTATATTATTTTAAAGTGCGCATGCTCCACTTGTCGTGGACTAGTCCCTGACTGTCTCCGCGAATACACTTATTGTTATAACAAATTTGATCAAAAATGGTAAATAAATATTACATATTAACGTCAAATTGGGTCGCACAAAAATGTCAGGTGACTACGCTAGGTGTCACGTCAGTCATGCACGGAGCGAATAGAGCGAATAGAAATGAAGTCTGGAATTTTTCCCATCTAGCTATTTTCTGTTCATCATTCCAACATTGTAAACACTTTTTTCAGCTTAAATGTACCTATAGTTGTACCGTAGTAAAGAAGCAAAACACGTGGCGAAACACTCCAGTATGCTACATACTTAGAAAGTTTTACAAATATTTTGAATAGAGAAAATTTAGAAAGAATATTTATTTATCTTTTGTCTGGGGTGTAAACTATTTTTGATATTGTGACTACAAGATTTCTAATCTGTAATGATTTATATTGAACCAATAACTGCAATAAATTCCTATTCACATTCCAGTTTATGATCGGATGTTACGTTCAGCAAAAATTGCAGTTTTCCAAGATTTACAGTTACATATGAACGCTCATAGTACTCCCTCTACAGTACACTCAGAATCAATAGTACAAATCCTAATAAAAAATGTAAGTCATGCTCGGATTTAAGGCGACTCAGAGCTGAAGGCATAGCAGGTTAAAAGTGAGTGCTTAAATGAAGCAGTGCAACACACATTTTAGATAAGACCAATTTATTAAAAAACCAAGCAAAAATTCTAAAATTGTATCTACAACAAACTTGAACTGGCCCTTGAAATGAACTTGTAATGTTGAGTATTTGATTCATTCTACAGTGATGAGCGCGCTAATAACCGGCAGAATAACGCAAAAGATGGAAAACAGATGAAACTAGTAGAGGTGGAAATTATCGATATAAACGTATAAATTAACGTTACATTACATAGTTTCCCACCTTTAGACGTATCGAAGGAATATGACAACTGTCACTGTGACAGGAGAATTTTATAAAATACTCCCGTTACAGACGTCTAAAGGTGGGAAACTATGTAATGTAATGTTAATTGGACGGCGTTATGCATAACTCGACCAAGCGCCAAAACATAGTTTTGAGATAAATGGCTTCAAAGTTTTTCGTTTCTTGGTTGCTTAATGGTCGCTTAATGGTAAGTGGATTAATGTCGCTTGGTTTAATTTTGTTTTTCTTAGTAACCGTTAACGTGACAATAACAGGGATTTTTTCCAAGATAGTTTTAGCTATGTGTCACCAGAATCCGCTGTTATCTCGATATTAACGAAATAGCGCTTGGTCGAGTTATGCATAACGCCGTCCAATTTATACTCAAGTATATTCAAATGGGAAATAAGCCACAATTTTACCTAAAAATGATTTTATTAACGTTTCGACGCCCAAGTCGGGTGTCGTTGTCAAAATACAAAATAATACTAAATAAATAAAAATGTTGTTGCTTAGTAAAAAATTCTTCTAATAATTTTTTTAATCTGACTCATTTGTATCGGCAATTCAGACACGTATTATACATTTTAAAGTAGACGACTTTAAAATGATATTGCCAATATTGATGAGTTGCGTTCCTGGGACGACTTTACTAAAAGATAGTTCATTCGATTACATGAAATCAATCCCAACTCAAGAATATCCGCCACAAAAAATCATAGCATGTGATCTGTCTTTTAAAAAGACAACCAAATGCAACGGTGGTACTGAAATTCTCGCGTTAAAGATTCCATAGTAAATCACGAGGGAAAACCAGGAAAAACCAGGAAAAACCTCGTGATACTATCCCGACATCGTAAGTATTTGGGTTTACATTTAATTTACTCTCAAAACTAATACAAAATTCTGACTTGATATTTTAAATATGTACTAACTCGATATGTTACTGATTTACTAATTGCGGTATTTTCTTTCTATTGACTTCCTCCTTTAATATGGGTAACCACATCCTACTGCATTCTACCGAGGAATTTGCGACACAATTGGTTTCATTTAGCATAATTAGAGCCGCTTCTTTGATTTTTCTCTTTTTACTATCTGCTTCTTTTAGGACTATACTTGAATCTCTCCACTGAACTCTATGTTCATTATCCCATGCGTGTTGACATATTTGAGATCTATCAAATTCTCTATTTTTTATATAAGACTGATGTTCATTTACTCTAACGTCTAATGGTCTTGACGTTTCACCTATATAAAATTGTTCGCATTCACAAGGTATTTTATAAATACAATTCTTTGTTCTTTCTTGTTCACTGTTAGGTTTAGTTTTAGCTAAAAACTTCTTTCTTTTTACAAAGAAGCGGCTCTAATTATGCTAAATGAAACCAATTGTGTCGCAAATTCCTCGGTAGAATGCAGTAGGATGTAGTTACCCATATTAAAGGAGGAAGTCAATAGAAAGAAAATACCGCAATTAGTAAATCAGTAACATATCGAATTAGTACATATTTAAAATTTAAAATATCAAGTCAGAATTTTGTATTAGTTTTGAGAGTAAACTAAATGTAAACCCAAATACTTACGATGTCGGGATAGTATCACGAGGTTTTTCCTGGTTTTCCCTCGTGATTTACTATGGAATCTCTAACGCGAGAATTTCAGTACCACCGTTGCATTTGGTTGTCTTTTTAAAGACATATCACATGCTATGATATTTTTTTGTGACGGATATTCTTGAGTTGGGATTGATTTCATGTAATCGAATAAACTATATTTTAGTAAAGTCGTCCCAGGAACGCAGCTCATAAATATTGACGATATCATTTTAAAGTCGTCTACTTTAAAATGTATAATACGTGTCTGATTTGCCGATATAAATGAGTCAGATTAAATAAATTATTAGAAGAATTTTTTACTAAGCAACAACATTTTTATTTATTTAGTATTATTTTGTATTTTGACAACGACACCCGACTTGGGCGTCGAAACGTTAATAAAATCATTTTTAGGTAAAATTGTGGCTTATTTCCCATTTGAATATACTTGATTATAAAAATGCCACAAGAAAATAGCTTCAGAACAACGTTAATTTATACGTTTATACCGATAATTTCCACCTATATTAGTTTCATCTCTTTACTTCGCAACGTATAACGTTGTTTTCCATGTTATGAGCGCGCTCATCACTGTATAATTTTTTTATTAAAAATGTCCGAAACTATGAAGAAATCATTCTCGTCTCAGAGAACATAGAAAAATTCAGGCAAACCAACAACTACCCACACCCATAATGACAAGCTTAATATCGAAATGAATAAACTGTACTCCGCATATCATCGATTGTTAAAGGCCGTCCCCTTAACACCAGGAACATTTCAGTCCAACCAACGCCTGAAGAATACTCTCCAAGAGTGACTCACCAAAAGAAATGCACCCAATGACATGTATTGATAAGAAACCGCCAAGCTTTGAACTGTCCACTACATCGACAATGTTAAACAGAATAAGAACGAACGAAAGCACAAAAGTCCTTATTCCTGAATGTGACTGTGTTGCGTAACGATAGACTGTTCGCACATTCTTCCAGAATGCCCTAAAAGGCCATTCCGTGGAGTTTTTGATATTGAATTCCCAAATGCGACCGAAAATGTTTTACATTGATACATGATACATTAGATTTTAGATGTTTGTAATACTCCATGTAACGCTTTCTACACTTATATAAATTTTAATACCTATTTTCTCATTTGTATTGCTCAATTATGCGTTCTTGTTGTAGACCATACGTTAAATAAAGTAAATACTAAACATGTTATTGCGTTCACGATTGCCGAATCGTAAAAGTTAATTCAACTACTCAATCAAATAAAAATCCATCTCAATCTCAATGATTGGATCTCCCGCTGAGGTCTTCAATGAATCTATCGACAGGTAAACATACGAAACACGTGATTTCGTATTAAATATAATTCTGGTTTATAAATAAGCTACGTAACGCGTCTATTTTTATATTGCACAACTACATCCTGTTTCAATTAAAAATACATTCGGGATACGTCACTGATTTTATTTTTCGTTGTTTTTATTCTCAATTAAACTTACGCACGAAAATTAAATAAACCGGATTTTATATTTTTAATTAACGTTAAAATCATTCGGTTCAGTACAATTCATATGAATAGCTTTTGACTCTAAATAAACAGTAAAAAAGTAGTTAGTCTAAAAAAATATGAATATTTGAATCTAATTGCTTGAGATGGAAATTGTTTATTTGTACTCTTATATTTTGACTTAAAATTGTTGCATTACAAAAGAAAAAATATTCCCTCTTCATCTTGATCTTGGTACTTAGGTTCCGCACATGTGAAGGCCTCCACATAAGAGGACATTAGAAAAACGTTTGGGTGTACAAGTGTACATATTATATGTACAGTTGAGTCCAGGGTTCTTTACCCGTACGTCATCATTTAAAGCATACTAAATTAGTCGGGAATTTACTAAACGCAACAGCAAGTGACAGTAAGTAGCTACTCCTCCGATCACGGGTTAAAATTTGACGTTATCAAAAAATAAAATGTCAAAGTAAGTTTTGCTTTAAAATTTTGGTGCAGAATTACAACTACATTTGAAGTAGCTTAATAAATTCTTTTAATATCATTGATTAATAAATAAATAAACAATTTATAAAACATTCAATAACATATTTTCTTTTTGTTATTTTATTCACTTTGGCGGAACATTAAACACAAGCATTCCTTAACTGTGTCAATGAGGTTAGCTTTGTACGTTGTCAAAATTAATCGTAAAATAACATAAACTTACCATAAAATTTCAAACTCTAGTATAAAATTAGTTGTGAAAACAACTGTTTGTATACTATAAAAAACTTCAAAATGCAAAAATTGGACAAAATAACAGCAAAAAATTCAACAAACCGACAGCCACAAAAGTAAACAAACCAAAACGTCAGAAATTGTACTTAAAATGTGAAAACATCCCCTTTCTTTGTACCTATCTCTTTTCAATCCACTGAGTCTAAATCGTTCATAAAAATAACATGTGTTTTTACTTAATAACAGGCGGTAGCTGGTTTGTCATTAGTTTCATGCGTGGAAGAGAATGATGCTAGATAAAAAGTATGTGTTTTATCTCGTCAGGTATTAATGACGCACGGATAAAGACTCGTGGACTCAAGTGTAGTCTAGAACTCCGCTAATAACTCATACCCTTTGAACTCAAAATAGGCGTTGCACCTTACAAATGCAAAAATAAGCGAAGTGGACTATAATTTAAAAATAAAAGAAAGGAACTAGCAAAATGTACATTCAATATTAGCTGACTATTTTTCTACAAAAAAATACACGAATTGGAAAAAGACTCTTTCTGGTTGATGGTCAGTAAACAAGAAGGCAGCTTATTCACAAGGGTACTCTTAATCGCAGCAGTCAAACTGGGCAATACTGGGCAAAAAGCTCCCGTTATTTCTTTAAGTTAGGGGTGAACTCTTCGCAATTTTTTAAGTTGGGAAATTGCAATGCTGCCTACCTAGTGTAGGAAACAGAGGTTGAACCTTGCAAAATGGACACAAGTCCGGTTTTATTTTTTTTCTGGTAGATCAAGGGGTGCTTATTATAAGACTAACTTTTTCTGAAAAAATTTCGCCCCGGAACCCCCTTTTTTACCCCTTTAAAGGGGGTAATTTGTGGTTTTTGCGGAACGTAGCCCTTCCTGTACCTTTTACAAAAATTTCTTTTTATAGAAATATGAAGAGGACTATATTTTCTATGATTTATTTCCCGACAGCATATGTCTATCATCCACCGTTTAGCCGGGGTGGCGCCCCAAAGTTGACAAGTTTTTAAAAAAGATGTTTTTAAAAAATATATATTTTTCCCTAACTGTAATGGAAATTAAGAAAAAGTCCTGCTACAATTTTTCACAAATAAGTGACTGATTTTTTGGTATAGGTTTCACTTAAGGGTAGTTGCCCTAATTTTAATTACAGGGTGTTAAATTTTAAAAAACCCCTTTTTATACCATCTGAACCGTTTATGCTAGAGTAAAAAGACTTTCAGCGATTACCCATGTACTGGTGCTATTTACAAATTTATATAATGCACACCCATTTTTCCCCGGAACCACCCCAAAAAAAAAGAAGAATTAATAAATAAAGTGATTCTCTTGGAATCCTTCACACACAATGCCCTTTATTAATATGCTTCATATATCATTTTGTGTAAGTTATTATTACCCATGCATGGACACCAAAAGCGATTTCCTAGTGCAAACCCTGTAGCCAAAAAAAAATAAATAAAATGGGGGTTGAAATTTTGTTTTTGATTTTTGCTTTTTGATCCATATGGGCATATGCTTCATCAATTCTGCTTTTCAAAAATATATATGGTTATTGCAACATTCCTGCGGAAACCACCCCTAGCCTTGAAAATTTACTGCAGAAACTACCCCTATCCCTTGGCGAGCATGTTTTTACGATTTTCTCATTACCTATGCATTATTTTTAAACAAAACTTGTACAAGGTTAAAGACCACTATTAACTCTAAAAATTAGGTCTTATTCATTTTTTTCGTATAAGCAACCGATACGGCACAGTGGCGCCGTAAACCTCGTGATATGCTTTGGCGGGCTCCAGTTTTTGGTTTTTATCTCGTTACTTGTTTGTTTTATTGATAAAGTACTTATGTAAAATAAAACAGCACAGTGTAAGCTACAAATTATGACCTATACACATTTTACATTCTTTGCCCCCCAAAACCACAGTGGTGGCCCAAAATCAATTTTTGCATATTTTCGCCACCTACACGCATTTTATTTCATTAATGCTATCTTAATAGCACAATATTCACCCTTAAGTGGTCGCTAAGCAGTGGCGGATCCAGAGAGTGGTGATGGGGGCGATCACCCCCCCGTCTCACACCAAAAGTGATATTATATTTAAAGATTATAAAAATATTCATTTACTTTTATAGAAATTTAGCCAATTGGAACCCCCTTAACGATGCTGGATCCGCCACTGTCGCTAAAACATAAAAAGTACGCCATCATTATAAAAATAATAATATAAGTATTTCTATAAAAATAAATGAATATTTTTATAATCTTTAAATATAATATCACTTTTGGTTTGAGGGGGGTGATCGCCCCAATCACCCCTCCCTGGATTCTCCACTGCTTAGCGACCACTTAAAAGGGTGAATATTGTGCTATTAAGGTAGCATTAATGAAATAAAATGCGTGTAGGTGGCGAAAATATGCAAAAATTGATTTTGGGCCACCACTGTGGCTTTGGGGGGCAAAGAATGTAAAATGTGTATAGGTCATAATTTGTAGCTTACACTGTGTTGTTTTATTTTACATAAGTACTTTATCAATAAAACAAACAAGTGACGAAATAAAAAACAAGAACTGGAGCCCGCCAAAGCATATCACGAAGTTTACGGCGCCACTGTGCCGTAACGGTTGCTTATACGAAAAAAATGAATAGAACCTAATTTTTAGAGTAAATAGTGGTCTTTAATCTTGTATAAGTTTTGTTTAAAAAGAATGCATAAGTAATGAGGAAATCGTAAAAACATGCTCTCCAAGGGATAGGGGTAGTTTTTGCAGTATATTTTCAAGGATAGGGGTGGTTTCCGCAGGAATGTTGCAATAACCATATATATTTTTGAAAAGCACTATTGATGAAGCATATGCCCGTATGGATCAAAAAGCAAAAAAAAAAAAAAAAGTTTCAACCCCCATTTTATTTATTTATTTTTGGCTACAGGGGTTGCACTAGGAAATCGCTTTTGGTGTCCATGCATGGGTAATAATAACGTGCACAAAATGATATATGAAGCATATTAATAAAGGGCATTGTGTGTGAAGGATTTCAAGAAAATCACTTTATTTATTAATTCTTCTTTTTTTTGGGGTGGTTCCGAGGAAAAAATGGGAGTAGATTATACCAATTTGTAAATAGCACCAGTACGTGGGTAATTGCTGAAAGTCTTTTTACTCTAGCATAAACGGTTCAGATGGTATAAAAAGGGGTTTTTTAAAATGTAACATCCTGTCATTAAAAATAGGCCAATTACCCTTAAGTGAAACCTATACCAAAAAATCAGTCACTTATTTGTGAATAATTGTCGCAGGATTTCTTCCTAATTTCCGTTACAGTTAGGGGAAAATATATTTTTTTAAAAACATCTTTTTTAAAAACTTGTCAACTTTGGGGCGCCACCCCCGCTAAACGGTGGATGATAGACATATGCTGTCGGGAAATAAATCATAGAAAATATAGTCCTCTTCATATTTCTATAAAAAATGTTTTTTGTAAAAGGTACAGGAAGGGCTACGTTCCGCAAAAACCACAAATTACCCCCTTTAAAGGGGTGAAAAAGGGGGTTCCGGGGCGAAATTTTTTCAGAAAAAGTTAGTCCTATAATAAGCACCCCTTGATCTACCAGAAAAAAAATAAAACCGGACTTGTGTCCATTTTGCAAGGTTCAACCTCTGTTTCCTACACTAACCTGTGTATTCCTATACAGTGCTAGTCAAAAGTCCGTACCCCCCCTCGTATCTTTTGAACGGTTATACTTATAATAGTGGAATTTGGAGGGAGGAAATAAACGGATATAGGCTTCTTAACTAGTCATGACAGGTGACGTAATAGTGACAGATGACGTTACAGCGCCACTATGACAGATAAGTTTAAATGGGACCTTATGGCAAGTGATACCTCGTTTGAAAGGTATTGAAAATACCTATCCAGTCATACTAATTTTTTTGGGTTTAAGTTGATTTTGATTTTGGTGAATAAATTAAATAAATATAACATTGTAGTTTCGTATTTAACTAATAAAAATTCAAATGTCCGCCTATGGTTTTTTTGTCAAAAAAGTTGACGCTTTTCAGTTCTCTAGTAGTTTTTACGTCAACGTCAACCTTTTTGACAAGTAATCATAGGCGGAGGTTTGAATTTTTATTAATTAAATGCGAAACTACAATTTTATATTATTTCATTTATTCATCAAAATGAGCTTAAACTCAAACAAAATTAGTATGACTGAATAGGTATTTTCAATACCTTTCAAACGAGGTATCACTTGCCATAAGGTCCCATTTAAAATTATCTGTCATAGTGGCGCTGTAACGTCATCTGTCACTATTACGTCACCTGTCATGATTGGTTAAGAAGCCTACATCCGTTCATTTCCTCCCTCCTAATTTCACTATTATAAGTATAACCGTTCAAAAGATACGAGGGGGGGTACGGACTTTTGACTAGCACTGTATATTATTCATTGTACTAAATCAATATTTTTCTGCAAACTTCTTTCATTAGGATTTGATCTGTTTCTGCTATTGTTCGTAAAAAATGAGAGAAGTGAAAAGGAAAGTAGATTAAAAGTGCGAAAAGCATTTAATTCCTAGCTAAGCAATTTAGACCTACAAAAAAATCTTCAAATTTATGCTTTTTGTTCTTCCTCTTTTGGCATCATAACCTTGGATGGGCTTTTTCCTGTCGGGCTATGTCCTTTCATGCAGACGGCTCTTGTGCCCTTCTCCATTGCCATTCATGGTTCATGGTTTTCAGGTCGTCTTCCACGTCATTTGCCACAGCATTCCACGTTTTATGCCTTCCTTTTTATCACTTTCCATTGTAATATTTTCTTTGCTGTTTTTGTATCTTCTTGTCTCTGAACCATGTCTAGGGATTCCCCCCCCCCCCCCCCGAATCTAGGGACTTTTGGAGCTCTGGAGGGATTTATTTTTGAAATCTAGGGATTTATTGAACTGTTCTAGCGCCACTTTTCTGTTGTTATTACATATTTTTTGTTCAATTATTATTATTTTTGCACGATTGATCATTTTTGACTGTTTACCGTGACAGATTTTACGTCAGTAGGTGACATTTACTAGCAACTCGACGGTAAGTAATCCAACTCGACGGTAAGTACTTCAACTCGACGGTAAGTAATTCACTTACCGTCAAGTTAAAAAATCTCTTACTTTTAATTTATTTTTTGAAAGAATAAAGAAAACTAACGAATTATTTATTAATATTGAAACTTATGGTACAATTTGTTAAATTATTTAATGAAATCCCACTTGTTTGGGCTGTGGTTTCACTTCTAACAGAAACTCCTGCAGAATCGCATACATTAGTAGTATTACTAGTATTGCACAATATTTTTTCGGCAAAATCTATTTTATTTTGAAGAGAATCTTCTACATAGCTTTCTGCCACTGTCGATGAACGCCAACCTCCATGACGCTTTAATCCGAGGACATCAACACCTTTATTAGCCAAAAGCGTTGCTGATGTCCTCCTGAACGAATGGCCAGTATAGTTCTCGGGATTAGGCAAATTTAAGAATTTGGCAATTTGAGAAGGCCAGCCCCCGATTGTCCCTTTCCCTATTACTTGAGCACAACATTTTCCTTTGGCGTATCTTAAGAACAAATGATTTGATTTTATTTGTAATGGACGAAGTTTCATATACTTTTGCAGAATTTCTAAATATGGAATTTTATCGTCTAACGACTGTAAAAGTACGCTGGATGTTCGTTTTTGTATTGGGTACTTTTACAATCATTAAACCATCGGTTTGTTGGATGTCATTCATAGTAATATTATATAATTCTTCTCTTCTACAGGCACCAGATATTCCCAATATCATTGCGACCTACAAATTATGAAAAAATCTTCATTAGAGTATTTCTTTTACCTAAACTAGCTTATATTACCTTGTGAACTAGAAATTCTTCATCCGGTGCTTCCATCAGAAATTTTTCAAATTGCTCCCGTGTAAAAATGCTCGCTTTCTTAGGCCTATAGCCAACATTTTTTCTCTTCAAATACGCGATCAAAGTTGAAAACTTGGAAATATCAATGCCATCATAAAGAAAAACGGTGGATTTAATCATTGAATATTCTGCCCAGAGGCTTCCAGGAGATTTCAACTGCATATGTCTTTGAACGAAATATGTCAATAGAGTCTTTTCTTCGATTCTTAAATTCTTGCCTTCGCACCATTTTTTAAAACTTTGGTAGGTATTTTGATAACGGATTTTGGATTTTTCGGGAATAATTACGGAACACCCTTTTCCCATGCCCGTTCAATTTCTTCAAATTCACTTTCGCCCATATTTTAATTTATAATAATCAAAATTGTACTTAAAATTATTGACAACTAAATAAAAACTCAATTCTCCATTGTTGTTATGCACCCTAGTTACTACCTAACAACCAAAGTATCTATCTTGATAAAATGAATAAAACTAGTCAATATGACGAAAATGTTTAATTTTATAATTTATAATGGTATCAATCGTGCAAAAAACGTTATAAGCATGTCGAACGTTAAGGGTAACCGATCTCAGACAATAATTGGAGTCGTCGCACTGCTCCTCCTCCAAACAATTGTCTTCGATCGGTATAAAACCCTTACCGTTCTCCATACTTAATATACTATATTGTCATTATTTATTGTTCCCTGATATAAATATTCCTAAGTAAACATTAAAACTTTACCTAATCAATGATTAAAATGGATTAAACCAATGATTATACATAGTGGTTATAAATTAATTTGACAGCTGTCATCTGTCAATTTCTTCTTTTTTAGTCCAAATTAATACGATTTAGGGATTTCTAGGGGAAATTGAAGTTCCCGTCTAGGGATATTCTGAAATTTCGTCTGGCAACTTTGAACATGTCCCAGCCGTGACTTTTCACAAATCTTACATATTCTGAAATTTCGTCTGGCAACTTTGAACATGTCCCAGCCGTGACTTTTCACAAATCTTACAAATGTATGCTACAATATAATAATTAAGAGTAAGTAAATATTTAAATTAAATTTAGCAAGGTTTGAACTTACGTCAAGTTTTAAAAAAATACCACTAGAAGAGGGCCCATTGCGCATCGTTCAAAAATTTATTCACGTGAAAATGATGAGACAGATTCTTCATGAGATATATTTGTCTTTGACTTTGACATCTTTGACTGACTACCCTACTGACTTAAAATAGTGTGTGACTACGGTTTCCAATTTTTATTTTGGTTTCGTTAATCTTTATGATTTTGAAGAACTGTCAGATCTACATACTTTCTTGCCATCCTTTTTACAGTTTTTCTTTCTTTTTATTTTTTTCCTGGAATTTTGTTTAACAACCACCAAGCCTATTAGTAGAGTCGGACAAACATAAGTTTGGGATTGCGACGTAGCGTTTCGCGCAGACAAGCAAACCATTTCTACCAGTGGCGGACGAAAACAGGCAGATTTGAAATAAATTTTTATAAGTAAATTATAATAGTACCTAAATTATATTCAATTAAAGCGAAGAATGAATTTGTTTCTTTTTATTTTCATAGTTTTTATTAATTATGAAGCTTATAATCAGTTGCATTTGATAAAATAATGAGCAAAATGTTCGTTTAAAACGAATGTCATAACTTTCCATTAGGACACTCCTATTATCTTCAGTTTTTCTCCACCTGTAATTTGTTCGAGATAATTTGAAAAATATCTTTTCAAAAGTATGATGGTTTAAATTTTAAATGTATCAAAACATACAGACGTGAGAATAATTCATTTGAGAAAAATAAAAATTATGTAGAATCGTATGTAACCTTGGAGAGATTTATTTTTTGTTTACAGTTTTTCGGAAATCGAAATCTAAACAAATTATCGATTATAAATACTTGGTACTTTTGAAAAAACATTCTTCATAACTGTAAATTGTAGAAAGTTGAACTAAAACGATGTCAACAAAATATCAATTTAAAATACATTATCCATTAGACAATTTTATTTTTTAAGCTGAATAATTACTTTTACTATGTTACCTAAAGCCTAATCCAATTATAGTTTTCCTTAATGTTTCCTTTGACCCTGGAAATTCCATTTGTTTGTTCTTTAGTTTTTGATAGATATCTTAAATAAATAGAAATCGTTAAAATATTTCGAAAGTAAATCTTCTTTTACACTTTAAGAAAATAAAATCGTAAAAGAATTGTATCTATCTACCATTTTTGTTAAAAATGTATCTATATCAGTGTGTTTACGAAAAAACTTTTATTTCGTTCTAAACGGGTACAAACAATAATTGTTTTATAATGTGACTTACCTACTCTATTTTATTTACCATAAAAAATATAGGTATCAATTTCCCATTAACTAATAATTTTTTAACTTTTAAACTATTTACCATTAATTGTAGGGGATCTTTTCTCGATGGTGAAGAAGTCGTATATAATATTTTTGATGGTTTTCACTTGTCCACTGCTCAATGCATTTTTTTTGGAACGACAACGTTTTCTTTTTGGACTTTTAAAAGATAAACTAGTCGCTCCATTTTTATTTACGTCTCTACCTTCTTTTCTTATTTTGGTTAAGGTGTTTTTGCTTATACCCGTCGCTGTTAGAATCCTATCCCTACAATTACCAATGTTAAATGTTACTGAACGAAAATATTGCGAAAAAAATTGCAAAAGATTGGCGTGAAAGAAGAAACAGTGCCTAAAAACTTGTGTATTTGATCAGAGCATCCTTCCTGTTAGGACGTATGGCTCATAAACATGGACATTAACAAAGGCCAACATAAACAAAATAGAAAGGACTCACAGAATATATCTATTGTATTAATTCATGTTTTATTCCATGTTGGGAATAACACTTCAAGACAGAAAACCAAACAAATGGATAAGAGAGAAAACAAACGTAAAAAATGTAACTGACCATATTCAGGGTTAAAGTGGAGATTTGCAGGCCACAATGCGAGACAGGAAGATAAAAGATGGAATGCTGAAATACAAAACAGGAGACCGTGGACGCAGCCGCAGGAACTCACTGGAAAAGCGCAGCCAAGGACAGACAGATATTGAAAGATTTGGGGAAACCTATGTCCAAAGATGGATAGAAATGGGCTAAAGAAGAAGAATCTGATGAAACTTCATAAATACAATTATAATAAGAATAATAGTAACTTATCAAGGAAATAAAATGTCATTAACAATACTTACGTCAATTTACTTAAAGGTATTAACAGGTTTTCGGTTGTTTTGAAATGTGCTGCCTCTTGTTCCATAAATGTAGTAACATTATAAATGATTGCCTTTGCTTGGCTATTCGATCCCAGCCCTTTGATTCGTATCTTTTTATGAGGCATATTGTTAAATACTAATGACTTAACTTAACGCACTAGAGATACACTAAATGTCTTAATAATACACTAATTACTACTACTAATATACCAAACACTAAGCTAAAAACTATTAATAAAATATCCAACACGATCAAACCTATAAGTTAAACACTCTCTGCGATACGTAATGCACTTCTAACTACGACACTGGCGATCAGCAAACTGGCCGTTTCCATGGTAAGTAACGCTAGTAAACAAGAACCACTGCGCATCATCGAGTTTTGAATCACATTCCCAAACTTATGTTTGTCCGAGTCTACCTCATCTCTTTCCTTTGTGTTTTAAATAAAATTCCATTTACAATACTTCATTCAATGAAAATATTGTAAAAATATACAAACCTGAGTTTTTGGTTTTCCGAGTTAGGTTTCCCCACGTTATTTCAAATAATTGGGTTTTACAATACATATACAGTCGACTCGCGTGAATTCAAACCTGCGATAATTCGAACCTCTCCATAATTGAAAGTTATCACGAGTTCCCTACAAAATCTCTTTATATTTCGAACTAAATCAATACATTTTTATGCACTTGGTAATTCGAACGAAAAAAAATCATTGCTATGTAACAAAAGGACGCGTTAATTCGAACTCATCGGCGTCCAGCACTCGACAATTCAAAGTTGCAGAGAGAAAGATGCGGAAAGATTGTAGTAAGTACAGTTTTCTGTACTTTTTCTTCTGTACTTTCTATTTGTGTACCTGTTTCAAAAAATTCGTTTCTTAAAAGAAGATCAGGAAAATCTTCCGATACTTATGGATGATGAATAACCAGCAATATAACCATTAGTTGACATCAGCGGTGTGAGTTTTTCTGACTTTGTTCAAGTAGATAAAGATGTTACTCTCTCAGGTTCACTAACCGATGGCGAAATTTTATCTGCGACAGATACGAATGAAAAAAGTAACGATGAAGATGAGTACGATACATAAGAATCTTTGGCAGAGGTGTCAGTTAAGGAAGCAAGATCCTCATTCGATACCTTACAAACCTTCTGTCTACAAAACGAAAGTGATGAAAAAAGCCCTTTTTTCTCTTAAAAAAATTATTGAGCACTCGGAGCAGCAGCAATGTGCTTTGAAGCAAACCAGTATAATACAGTTCTTACGAAAGATTGATTAATTCACATTATGAATACATACATGTATGTACACGAATTCTAACTCTCTGTACGACCATATAGAAATAGATTTCTACTATTCTATCTATGATAAACGGTAACAAAATATTCCCATTTTTAAGATGATTTTACAATTAGAAGGAAATTAATGTTTATTTTTTAGTGACTAGTGAAGTTATAATTTGCAATACTAGTGGTAAATTTAGCTTCGAAATTATATCTATTATACCCATAATCAAGCATATTTTTGAATATTTCATAACAAGAAATTAATTTCAGTTAATCTGACAATTCCTTATATATTTATAGAGTCCACATAGACCCACCACCATGGTGCCAGCGTAAAATGATTCATACTAAAACCGGTTGATCACATGCAGTATACCCAATGTTACCAGGTCTAGTGAAATTTCACTAAATCTAGTGATGTTTTAACAATTTAGTGAAATAGTGATAACTTTTCAAAATAGACCCAATTCTAGTGATTTTTTGAAATTTCAATTATATTGAATATTTTTGCTACATTGTAACAAAAAAAAAATTATTTTCATTGGTATTTTTAATACGTTTGTATTAAAATTCATTTAATACTTCCCTGTATTGTTTAAAAATTAGGTATGTACTTTGCAAAGAAAGAAAAATCCCCAGAAATTTGTGATGGCAATTTAATACCTAATCATAAACATACCGTAACGTAAAAGTGATGAGTCAATTCCCGATTACGACACTCTCCTCAACTCAAGTGTCAAGAGGAGTGTAGAAAATAACATAAATAAAAAAAATCGCTGTGCGGCTTTCTTTGACTGTGAACTTAAAATTAGCCCAACTCAAAGAATCACGTTTGTCATATCTATTTCAATGTCAGATGAAAAAATGAACTTTTAATAAATATTATGATCTTCATTTCCTATTACCGATTCCCGCTATTCCCCAAAATAAAATGTTTCATCATAATGGCTGACCTGAGTAAAAATCACTTTTTATAAACTAAATTTGAATTATAGGCCTGAATCTCGCGTACAGAAAAAAAGTTGATTAATAGCAAGCTGAAAATTTGTTAATAACTTAACAACGGTGTCTAGTCGGACAAACTTTGATGTACGGGAACACTGGAACAGGTGAAGTTTTAATTGTGGAACAGGTTAAAAATTTGGAACGTCAGATTACGAAAACGTTCCATGTATTTTGTCGGCCAGAACTTCCAATTGATTTGTTACCATTACATTAAACTCTTATGCAAAAATCAGACTGGTATTATCACCATAAGTTCAACGCGAAGAGCATGTCAAATGACAGGAATTATATTGGTGTTAAATATATAGCAGTCTGATTTTTGCATGAGAGTTTAATGAAACAGTAACAAATCAATTGGAAGTTTTGTCCGACACAATACATGGAGCGTTTTCGTAATCTGACGTTCCAAATTTTTGAACTGTTCTACAATTAAAAATTCTCCTATTCCAGTGTTCCCACACATCATACATCAAAGTTTGTCCGACTAGACACCGTTAAGCTATTAACAAATTTTTAAGCTTGCTATAAATCAACTTTTTTTTGGTACGTGGGATCCAGGTCTATTATGGTTGTTGGAATAATTACTTCAGCATAATTGCAAGGTCTTTTTGCGTTTTAACCTGGATAATTCAAAAATAGGGAAATCCCCTGAAAATTTTAGGAAAGCCCTATCCCTATGGTTACGAGTATGCGCAGTAACGAAAAATGTGTTACTGCGCATTATTATATGTTATTGCGCATGCGCGTAATCTAGTGAAATTCTAGTGATTTTTTTCAGTGAAATCTAGTAACTTTTATGAATTTGACCTGGCAACACTGAGTATACCAATACAGAATCGTGTGACCACGGGGTGACGTAACACCAATAACGTTACCACATAAGAATTCCATGTAAAACCACGAGTGATGCAACGAACTACGAACTAAAAAGATATTGATACGTTACATCTTTTAAACTATCATAATGGTCATTGTAAAATTCATAAAGTACGTTTACAAATTCATAATTGAAGTCAACCTACTATTAGTTGCATTGGTATTACAATATAGGTGTTTAGATTCTATTTCGCAATGAAACACTTAAGATTCAGCAGCGGTTCCCAAACTGTTTATTCCTTTTACCTCTGCTACTTTGAATGTAAATTTGACCCACAGAACTTTCAAATCAATCGTTAGCTACACATTGCAATGGTAGTTTTTACTAAATTTTGAAAGAATTGGACATTAACAACAGATCGAGATATTTATAAACAACAGTCTTACATTGGAATGCATTTCGCAGTTCTAGAAAAGGAAAACTCGTTTATTTTTATTGAATTTTAAAAATTACAATATCCAGTTTTTGTGTTTTTTATCAGCTACCAATCTTTATTTTTGATTTCTACCATAAATAAAGAGTCTTCCCCGTTAAGACAGACAAAATGCCCTCACTCACAGAATTCAATTTTTTTTTTATTTTTTTACGTTGGCATTAAAAATTTTTATGTCATTAAAAATAAGAATCAACGGAATTTTAACACGCCCCTTGCCCTACACACAAAACCGTCATTTTTTCGTTTTTATGGTTTTTTTAGTGTGATTCAATTAATTTAAAAATGTCAAAAAATTCACACGCATGTCTGAGGCTTTTAAAAAAACATGTCTATTTATATAGATCCGTAGCGCAACCTTGAAGGTGCGACACCTTCAAAATCCCGAAAAACTGATATTTTAGGGGTTTTTTTTGAGATCTCCCCCATTTTATACTCGTATTTCACGGGTTTTTGGGGATATCCTCCATTTTATAAAATTCAAAATAAATCAAACTAAGGCTTATTTTAATAGGTTATAATGTGAAAAATCGTTTTTGGTGGGTTTGAGTTTGAACGTGTTTCTCCCACTTTTAAATGTCCTAAGGGACTCAGTTACTTCAAATTATATACAGTGATGAGTGTGCTAATAACCGGCAAAATAGCGCAAAAGCTGGAAAACTTATTAAGTTGTGAGATAAAAAGAAATGAAACTAGTCGAGCTGGCGAATTTAGCGATATTAACATTTATAAATTCATTATTATATTAGTGATGTTGATTATAGTTACTTTCGAGTATTCGTTACAAATCGTTACTTTTGTATAAAGTAATCATTTACAGTATTCGTTACTTTGATTACAATGATTACTTTTGTATTTGAGTACCGGTAATCATATCTAGAATCGTATTTCTCAGTAGGTAGGTATTTTGTATAGGTATTCCGATATAACAACGACCTTCACCGATCTGTTTTTACTCGCTGGGATACGATTGATAGAAAGTAATCAAGTGTACTGGTTGTAGATACAATAGTCGTTACTTGCTCTGATACGATTGGTACGAAGTAATCAGAGTAATCAAAGTAACGATTTGCCTCTCTGTATAGTAATCGTTACTTTCGGTATTCGTAAGTAACAAGTACTTTGTAACGAATAGATACTTTTTCAATATCTATATTATATTGATTGTTTTCCACCTCTATACGTATAAGAGGAGTATGTCAACCAGAACTCACTGTGACACTGGTAAAACTTTTAGTTGCCAAACTCACCCGATACGTCTAAAGGATCGTTTAAACACAGCGATATATCAAACAACTTATCAAGGTCAATCGAGTTGTTGCAACTTATCACTGTGTGTAAACGGTGCATCGCACAACTTATCAAAGTTGGAGTTGGGTTGAAGGTGGTATCGCATTGAATCGCAGCGTCTAAACAGCGTTTCAACTTGTCATCACAACTAGTTGCTGTGACTTATCGTTGTGTTTAAACGACGCTTAAAGGTGGGAAACAATCCATTGTAATGTAAATTTTTAGGTTAATATCGCTAAATTTCCTAGCTCGACTAGTTTCATTTCTTTTATCTCACAACTTAATACGTTTTCCATCTTTTGTGATATTTTGCCGATTATTAGCGCGCTCATCACTGTATATTAATTTATAACCTATAAAAAAATAGTATAAAATAAGGAAAATACCCAAAACCCCTAAAAACCCAGTTTTTCGGGTTTGTGAAGTTGGAATTATTCCTTGCGGGAAAATCTGAAAAAAATCAGGAATATAGTATTTCATAAAATACACAAAATAAAAGGATATCCCTGCAGCTATCTCCAAGAAAAAGTGATACACATTTTTCGAAAAAAATAAATACATTTTGAAGTTAACTTTTCACACTCAACCTACAGGTTTATAAAAAAAAATGTGTGTGTACTTTGTACGCACGTAAGAAGTTATACTTCTGTTATGTGATTTCTTAAAAATAAATATACTTTAAACAGTTTGTTTTAATTTTTTTAAACAACAAACTAATTTTGTGCTTACCGTTTTCAAAGAAATATAAAAAAGTATAGGATTGCTCCGGACTCGAACTCAAGACCTCTCGATCTCTGGCCGAATGCTACACCAAATACGCTACGATGACTGTGTCTGTATCGGTTCGGACTACCTAATGACAATTCACGGTAACAAACAGGCAAGGTGAAGTATAATAAATATACAATAAAATGTTTTAATAATACTCATCTTACTCCTGATTAAGACAAATGCAAAGACACAAAAATTATAATAAATATATTTACTAAAAACACTAATATATTCTTTTCACACCTTTTCTTGCACTGATATATTTATACATAACTTGAAAGATTCAGCAACTAAACGCCATACTGTCTGTGTGCGCATGCGCGCAGTATTATGAAATTTTACTCAATCACGCCTAAAGAAGTATAACTTCAAAAATAGACATGTTTTGTAAAAGCCACAAGATTCTATTGTTAAGCCACAGATTCTATTGTTATACCTCGTCTTTTTTCATGCCACGTGACCTTCTTTCATACGATACGTGTCATTATATGTAGACAAAGCTAATCCTTTTCTTCGATCTATGGTGTCACAAAGATTATGTATCTCGTACTATTTTCAAAAAAGAAGTTGCACAACCATAACCATACTTCCAGATGATATAAACAAATATCTCATTCATTCTATTAAATTGGTGTATGACGGTTTAAAATTCTGATACCATTCTATTATAATCTAGGTACCTTAAATTTCTTGAGAGGATTGAAACCAAATATACCGTTAGCACAGTTTGAGTACCTTTTGTTCTAGTGGCAAAGTGATTAGACAATTAGTTGATCTGCATGTTAACTTTTAACAATGGAATACTATAAATCAAATTAGAATAAATAGATGAATGAACCGATTCAGTTCGGAGTTCCTACCTACCTATTCCATCGATGTAATTTAAATAGTGCATGTGTACACCCATATCCTTATGGAATTATTTATTAGTTATTTTTAGCGCGGAATTGATAAGTTTGTGGTTTACTACTTCCACAGGTATGTAGGGAAATCCACATTTCTTTTAATAACAACTTTTGCTTCTAGAAATGAAAGAATAACCTGTTAATCTTAAAGATTTACAAACTGGTAAATATATTATAATTATTTGTCTTCTTATCCTCAGAAATCTTCAAAAAATATACATTTTCATACCTACATAATTATCTGGTGGTCTGATCAGCAACCTTCTTCGTGGGTTAAGGGGAAAACAAAAAAAACATTTTGTAGGCATACATGTCAAATTTTAGCGCGATACAGCCATTAGTATATTTTTGACAGCTGCATAAATGCAGCTTAAATGTTTCATCGTGCGAAATATTGATACCTAGTTATTTGTAGTCATATCTTTATCGTGGTGTTGTCGTCTAATATGAGATATTTTTGTTCTCCTCCAATGCACAAGTATTCGGTTTTCTTTTTATTTACTTCCAGACCCCATATCATACTCTTCAATTAAATTTCGTGCCATATAGTTTGTCTTCATAATCTTGAGCCATTATTACTTGATCGTCTGCAAATTTGAGCGTATACAATACCATAATGTTGGTGAGTGGTATCCCCATTCTTCTACATTTTTGTTTCCATCTTTTTAAAGCACTTTCGAAGTATATTTTAAATAAAGTAGGGGACAGGCAACATCCTTTTGATGTTACTAATCCTGTTGTGATTTGTGTCCGTTTTTATTTTTGTTATGTGTAGCACTTGGACGGCTTTTATTAATTCTATATTAATATTCGTGCTTTCCATTGACTGCCACAGCATCTTCAGCAGGTGCGGATACAGAGGGGGGTCAACGGGTCCATGGACCCCCTATTGTATTTAGTCTATATAAGCATTTTTTTATTATTTATTATTTTTTCTGTCAACTCTTATTTTCAAACTATCAGTAAGTAAGTCTAGACCCCCCTATTACGAATTTCTAGATCCGTGCCTGATCTTCAGCAAGAAGCTAATATTCTTAATCTATCGTATACAATTTATATAAATCACACTGTATTTTCAAGCGTCGGTCGTGGAAAATACAGATTTATGGAATTTTCCTTGAATGATGGCTAACGAATGAATTCCATTCATGCCGTGCATGATTCGCATGTGATGGTTCGTCCTTGACATGGTATAACTGCAAGACCGTGACAAGACTTTTAACACAGTGAAAACAGTATTTGTAATGTTAGTAGTGAACCAGTTCACGATGACCGTAAACTACACGGTTTTAAAGAGCATTCTTTCTTGAAAATGTCTGATGTCTGTTACAACTTTGGGAGACAGTTGTGTACTGTTGTCTGTGTCTACAACACATGGTTTGCTTAAACCAATTGAAGTATCAACTAAATTTAAACACAAATTTGAATTATAAAGGCACGTATCTACTATGTTGGCGCTCCGCGCTTCTGCAACTGCTCCAATCGATACGGCATAAGCTTCTAATTAACCGCCACTGATTGGAGCGCCGAGGCGAAGCGCGCATTATTGCACGGTCCCGGAGCGCCAACGTATTCCCTATGTGGAGATTCCCAACATAGTAGATACGTGCCTTAAGAGTTTGAAGAGTCTAATTTACTTTTCTTGCTCTCTCTCTCTCTCTCTAGTGCACGCATACCCAAATAATATTTTTCATTTATTGTATAATTACCATAGATACGTAAAATTACAATATTCCATCATCCTGTTTCGATTGCAAATATTATCCTAACTTTTAAACGAACATTCTAAATATTATATACATGTAACCATCTCAATTGCATATATTTTTCCATTTTCATAACATTTCCAAAAAGGCTACAGACGTTTTTTTGTTTTTTTTTTATTTTTATGGTGCGCTTTGTAATTCTTTTTAGACCGGGCAGTATCGTCGCCCCCGCTAGCGAAATTATTCCGATTAGATTTTTTTGCACAAACTTACTCAAAAAGTTCTTATAACATATCCGCAGGGTGCCGGGCGGTGCCGTGGTCGAAAAATTGTTTAAACAATTTTTTTAAGCAAATTCACAAAAATAATTCTTTCATTTCGAACAATTTTTTTATATAATTTGGGTCATTCTGAGCAAAAAAGGTCCCTCGTCATTTTTCTCTAAAATTGATGGTTGTCGAGTTATATGCGATTAAAAATTTGAAAAATGCGAAAATAGCCATTTTTAAGGCTTAATAACTCGATTAAAAATTATTATTATGAAATTCAAAAAATGACCAAATCAAGTTTCAAACCCCTTCTTCAAGGTCCTGAAGAGATTTTTGGCATTATCTTATTACAAAGCTGCTATTTTTAATTATTAACAATTAGCGCTATTGTCCAGGATGTACAGTCGCCCCCGTTAGTGAAATTATTCCGATTCTATTTTTTTGCACAAACTTACTCAAAAAGAGGTCCTTATAACATATCCACAGGGTGCCGTGCGGTGCCGTGGTCGAAACATTGTTAAAAGAGTTTTTTTTAAAACAAATTTACAAAAATAATTTTTTCACTTCGAACAATTTTTTTTTAGATAATCTGCGAAATTCTGAGCAAAAAAGGTCTCTTGTGATTTTTCTCTAAAATTAATTGTTGTCGAGTTATACGCGATGTAAAATTTGAAAAATGCGAAAATGATCATATAAATCGACAATCAATTTTAGAGAAAAATCACAAGATACCTTTTTTGCTCAGAATAACCCAAATTATCTAAAAAAAATCGTTCGCGATGAGAAAATTATTTTTGTGAATTTCTTTAAAAAAAATTGTCTAAACAATTTTTCGACCCCGGCACCGCCGGCACCCTGTGGATGTGTTATAAGGCCCTCTTTTTGAGTAAGTTTGTGCAAACAATCTAATCGAAATAGTTTCGCTAACGGGGGCGACGATACAGTTGAACTATAGCGCTAATTGTCAATAATTAAAAATAGCAGCTTTGTAATAAAATAATGCCAAAAATCTCTTCAGGACCTTGACCTGAAGGGGATTGAAACTTGATTTGGTAATTTTTTGAATTTCATAACAATAATTTTTATTCGAGTTATTAAGCCTTGAAAATGGCCATTTTCGCATTTTTCAAATCTTTAATCGCATATAACTCGAGAATAATCGATTTTAGAGAAAAATGACAAGGGACCTTTTTTGCTCAAAATGACCCAAATTATCTAAAAAAATTGTTCGAAATGAAAAAATTATGTTTGTGAATATGTTAAATGGTTTAAACAATTTTTCGACCACGGCACCGCCCGGCACACTGTGGATATGTTATGAACCTCTTTTTGAGTAAGTTTCTGCAAAAAAATCGAATCGGAATAATTTCGCTAGCGGATGCGACGATACTGTCCGGTCTATTTAGAATATTAGTTGTTGTAGGTCTTGCAAATAATTATCATTATGATTCATTCAATTATTGCTATTCTGATAATCGATTGGATAAATGATTACTATAAATAATTAATTGCTATCTATAATTCACGGTTTTCCCCTGAATCAGTGGTTTCTAATTCTTAGTTTGATTGATTAAATTATTGTCATTGAATGGTTTTTCTTTTTTAATATCAATATTAGCAATTGTTTTTTCAACCGCAGTTTAACTGAATGGTAATCTTATTAAAGTCGAAGATATTAATTTTTGAAGAGTTTTTGAATAAAATACGGCAGGATATAAGGGCGAACTGCAAAAATGATGTTTCGGGAAAACTGAGTTAAAGTTTACAAACATGTTACAATAGTAAGGGCGAACAAGTTATGCTACTAGATGATGCGGTTTATCGTTGCATTTCTACTATAGCATGCGGTCCACCGAGATATACTGGTATTATTATTACAATGCCGACAAAAAATCTATACAAAGTGAATAAAACGTGTAAATCTTAGGAGTTATTATTATTTTAATTTCCGACTGGTCTATTATTTGACAAATAATGACATTATTTCGAAGTCTATTAAGTACGATATAACGCCCAAGGTCGTGTTATTGAAAAATAACGCCCTAGGGCCTATTAAATTTTAATAACGAGTTAAATACTGTCAAGTTGACAAATAAAACTCTAAGTAAAACTATGGTTACCACAATTACGTTACCAATATTTCTGGTAAATGTACTTATTTGAAAACTAATTAATTCAAAATTCATTCAAATTTTTTGCATATAAAGAATAATTTAGTCGGACATTAAACGTTGAAGGCACCGCGGGTATTATAATAATAACGCTTTCGGTCAACGTATATACCTCGGGCCGAAGGCCCTCGGTCTATACACCATTGACCTCAAGCGTTATTATCCTTATCATACCCTTGGTACCTTAATAACTATAATTTTACGGCTTATTCCCAACTAAAACAGTAAATCGATATAATAAAGTATTAACTTGTAAAATTACTATAACAATCATTCTTATTTATGCCTTATATTCACTTTGTAAAGATGGTTTTTGTCGGTGTCACGTTCTATCGGTACATCGGCTCATCACTACAATCTTTCACGGTTCTATCGCCAAGTACTAATGAAAGTTACAATATACAATAAACTTTATGCAAATTTAGTGTCTCTACTATTATGCAAATTACACCCTAATCTTTTCCTACGGTATGGAAATCCTTCAGGTAGATCTTAAAAACTTAAGAGGATTTTGCAATATTTTTATGAAATAAAAAAAGAGGTTTAATACTTTTTATTCTATAAAAATAAACATCCCTAGTGTTTTTAATAAAATTCACAAATAAAGCTTCAGTTGAATTCAATTTAATTTTAATCGTCTACGGTTTCTTCGTCTTCTGTATCTCACTAATTAAAGCTACTAAGCTACAGAATTACAGAAACACCGGCGCGTACAGAAACGCAACGAAAGCCTGTGGGTTCGCCCTTACTCTTCTAGATTCTAGACGAGTTATGCAGTTCAGTTTCTGACATGAATGGATTGGTATATTATTTATTACGAAATTTTAGGAGTATGAAGGGCGAAACATGCTGTTATAATATACAGACGCATTCTTTAAAAGTATGTGAGGAATATGAGACTGTTTTTGAAATGACCATTTTTCGGGTTCGCCCTTACTCCTCCAAGCTCCTGATTTCCCTCTGTTCTAAATATTCACTTTCGAAACATTTATAAAACACGTAATCAATTACCAACGCCATAGAAGATTATGAAGATAAAATGAGACTTTGCCAAACCATTAAAAGGGTTCAAGAATAATTATTGGCTGGATATCTTAAAACAGTTCTTTGTTTAATTTTTCATCTTTTCCTTGAGAGTATTCTTCTTCTGAACATATACAATTTGTGGAGCTAAAGTAGAATGTTTTTAGGTCTTTTCCTCATTTGAGCTTTCTCAGTTTTGGCTAAGGGCTGAGCTTCGTCAGTGTTTTTTGCCCTTTTCTAGATAATTTCACATTATCTTCCGAAGGTATATCCCCTGCCTATATCGCCTATATTTGGAAGATATACAGGGTGTCCAGAAACTCTACCGACAAACGAAGACAGGAGATTCCTCAGATAATTTTAAGACAATTTAACCCAATTCACCTAGTCCGAAAATGCTTCCTAAAGGAGCTAGAGTTCTTTGAAGATGGCGTCATGTACTTAGTTTTTCTTAAATACCTCCAGAAAGCTTCTATTTAGAAAAACGAAATTTTTTATGTATATTTACTTTCCAGAAATGAATTGATTTCATCCAGTGCGAATTTCTAGTACCGGTCATAGTCGTCCGTTTTGGGTAGGGCAACGGTTATTTTATCGCATAACTTTTTTGTCTTTAACTTTTAAGCATTTTTGATACTGGATTATTAAATTGTGAGGTATTCTAGTACTAAAAGGAACTCTTGCTTTAAGTCGGTAGGATACACCGTTTTCTAGAAAAATCTATTTGAAAATTTTTCGTTGTTTGGATTTAAAAAAAAAATGAAAAAAAACTATTTAGAAGGACGAAAACTGGTACATTTATTTATATTCCAGAGATGAATCGATTTCATTAATTGAGAATTTCTAGTACCGGTCATAGGCGTCCGTTTTGGGTAGGTCAACAGTTATTTTATATCATAACCTTTTTGTCTTTAATTTTCAAACATTTTTGACACTAGATTATTAAATTATCAGGTATTCGAGTACTAAAAGTTACTCTTGCTTTAAGTTGGTAAAAAACATTGATTTTTTTGAAAAATTTTTTCAATTCTTTTTCAAATTCCGTAAACAAAAAACTTACAAATCGATTTTTCTAGAAAACGGTGTGTCCTACCGACTTAAATCAAGAGGACCTTTTAGTACTAGAATACCACACAATTTAATAATCCAGTGTCAAAAATGCTTAAAAGTTAAAGACAAAAAAGTTATGCGGTAAAATAAACATTGCCCTACACAAAACGGACGCCTATGACCGGTACTATAAATTTGCAATGGATGTAGGTCGATTCATCTCTAAAAAGTAAATATGCATACCAATTTTAGTTTTTCTAAATAGAAGAGTTCTGGAGGTATTTAACAAAAACTAATTACATGACGCCATCTTCAGAGAGCTCTAGTTCCCTTAGGAAGCATTTTCGGACTAGGTGAATTGGGTTAAATTATCTTAAAATTATGTGAGGAATCTCCTGTCTTCGTTTGTCTGTAGAGTTTCTGGACACCCTGTATAGCTTATATCGGTATCCCCAGGTCTCCCGAAAAAGCGCCGAATATCGGGAGAAGGCTAATAAAAACGTATAATAAAACGCGATTGAATCCAATCATGACTATTATTCGTAATTCATCGATTTCTGTTTACAAGATACCAGCCATACACTAATCTAATCATGTTCGACATAATAAAATTCCTCAAGAATACCTGCCTTCATGTGTGGAATTTACGATGACGAGGATGCTATTCAAACTGACCAAATTAAACAGAAAAAATGTTCTCTTGTGTGACTTTCAATTGCCAACAACAACTTCCAAGAAGTGATCACTTTCTACGTTTATACTTGATTAACTTTCATTTGTTTCTCTTAGCTGTCAGGTTAACCACCTGTATCCTGGCAATTGAGACATACCAACTAATATGATCATTTATTTAATTGTTTTCAATGTTAACAAACTTGTTGCATTAATTAGAAGAAAGCTAATAGGTATTTTAAAGTATTTTTTAGTAATTTAAACATTAACAAAATAAAAACTGTGATTCTTAATAATAATATAATCACTGTAACATATTTCGCTTCATCAAGAAGTGGAATCAAATGCAAAAGACTTTTTAATTTATTTGTGACAAACTATTTTTAAATAATAATAATGTTTTAATTCATTTGTACTATTTTATTTGGGAATAAGCCACAATTTAAGTTTGTAATTAAATTTATTTGAAGTTTCGACTTCTACTTCGGAAATCGGTATCGAAAAACAAAACATTAATAAATTAAACAAATTTTGTTTTGTTTGTCAAATTCAATTTTATTTTTTTTTTTTCATTCATATTGACAATTCAAACACAAATATTACCTATACATTTTAAAGTGGACGACTTTAAAATTATATTGCCAATATTTATGAGTTATTATTTATGTACCGAATGCTTATTAAGTAATAATTAAAATTCGGCTAAGTAATTTGTTTAGTAGAGGTAGATCATTGCAACTTTTCGTAAAACTCTTAACAACTACATGTTGTTGGATTTTATATAGGTTGTAAGAATAATTCTATTTCAATAGATATCTTGAAATGATATCTAGATGTCTTGTGGATCATTGTTGAAGATAACGTGGATGTGGAGTTGTTGGGACAAAGGGCTCGTCAGTTCGCTGACGCCTTCTTGGGCTTTTTTGACCCACACAATTTTAATTTGTTCTTAGATCGGGATTCTAAAAATCAACGTTCACCTGTCTTGCCTCACTGAGAAATTTCATTGTCTTAAAATTTGGGTTCAAGAATAAAGTCACATAATGTAAGTAAACAGATCTAAAAAATTAGTTAAGATTTTTAGTATGACAAGGTTTAAACCATCTAGTCTGCTGATTCCGTCCCTTTTAATTATGTAGTATATTCCGTCTAGAATTCCATCTCGTCGTTGTGTACTGTTTTAATAATTTGGAAAATAATGAGACACAGAAATGAAATTATGCCAACTGGAGAGACACAGCAAAACGGTAGGTCTCAAAATAAACAAATAAATCATCATCATCATCATCATCCAGCCCTTTGCGTCCACTGCTGGACATAGGGCTCCCTCATTTTTGTCCATTGTGCTCTATTTTGAGCACTTTGCATCCAATTTCTAGACATTTTCTTGAGATCGTCAGTCCAACGAGTAGGTGGTCTTCCTCTACTTCTTTTGTCTAATCTCGGCCTCCACTCAAGTAATCTCTTCGTCCATCTCCCATCACTGATTCGGGCGACGTGTCCGGCCCAGTTCCATTTCAGGGTGGCAATTCGGGAAATTACATCGGTAACTCCTGTTCTTCGTCTTAAGTCTTCATTTATAACTCGGTCACGAAGCGATATACTCAGCATTGACCTTTCCATTTTCCTCTGGGCTATTTGAAGCATTTTAGAAGTTGTAGCTGTCAATGTCAAAGTTTCGGCACCATAAGTCATCACAGGCAACACACATTGGTCAAATGTTTTACGTTTTAAAGAAATTGGTATATGGCTTTTAAAGATGTCTTTGAGTTTTCCATAGGCTGCCCATGCTAGGTTTATTCTTCTTCGTAGTTCGCATGTTTGGTTGTCTCTTGTGATCTTTATTTCGTGTCCAAGGTATATGTATTTTTCCACTAGCTCTACTTCGTTGTCTCCAATATTGATATTTCCGCTAGGTACTAGGTTTAACAGGTAAACAAATAAAAGGCAGGGATAATTCAGTCAATCGAGGGTCAATCGTCATAAAAAGACCTAATAGGTAAAGCTAACAACAACCAAAACTAAATAATACAAAATACAAATAAATATAGTATTTTGCCACAATGTTCTAAGCCACTTAGTCTACCTGGGCTCAATGCTAACTAAACACCTGAGTATGCACTAAAGAAATAAGACGGAGAACATTAATAAAATAATGCGATTACCAAGCTGACTAAAATCTGGAGAAGCCATCAAATCAGAACGGGGACTAAAATTAGACTGGTTGGATACCTAGTCACTCCAGTTTTCCTATTTGAATCCTATTTCCTATTTGAATGTTGTATTCTCAAGGTAATGGACAAAAACATTACTTTTTTAATTATTTTTTCTTTCTATCTTTCTGGCTTGACCATGGTAACCACGGGTGACAAAAAAAGGTGCGAAAAGATACAGCTTCTGTTACTTTTAGAATTCATTTCAAACCTTTCGCTAGTTTTAACCTCAATATCGAATTACAATCATTCCCTGGCTTTCTGAAAAGAAGAGAAAATGCAAAATCTTTAACCAGACTATTAATATAACAGAATCTATTAAATACAAACAAAACCACTTGTAAAAGACAATCAAGGCGTGAACCACAAAACCAAACATTTGATAGTTCTAATTACTTTTTTTTCGTTTGGATATTCAACCAACCAGTTTAACAAGACCAAATATTTACAATATGATTCTATGTAACCTGGTAATATTGTCATGCGTGTTGAAATCTAAACCAAATAACTATTTTGAAAAATACATTAGTGAAAGAGCTCGCGGTAAAATCTAGTTTTACAAAAGATTCATTTTTATTGCTGATCTTATGGATATTTTAATTTGAATTGTCGATTTTTTAAATAAAAACATTCAATGCATCTTAAAGAAAATCCAATAATTTTTTAGGTTTTTTTTAACACTGATGATGGATTTTTTAATCCGAAAACGTTTTGTGATGTAATGTAACCCTTATTTAGGGACTTTTAAATATACGTTTTACAAAGGATCTAGTATTTTTGTGCTTTATTGTATACAGCCATCTACAGGAATTTTAATTTCCTCGTGGAATTTTTTAAATACAATAATATTGTATGCATTTATTCATTCAAATATAAATTGCAATCTAAGTCTACAAAATGTAAATATTTATTTTTTTTGGGATTGGCAAAAAATGAAAAATTAGACAGGATAAAAGAAAAGCTATGGCATTACTGAAAAGGTGGAATTATCTCTGTATATCTATAAGAAATAAAGATCAAAAGTTATAATGTCATAGATCAACAGATTTATGACGAAATACCAGACATTCAACAACTGGAGGAGTGCTACTGGAATATCCATTACATACAAATGCAAGAATATGCCAGGCAATAGATAGCAAGCATACAATAGTTTACGTAAGACGGTTAGAGCATTAGTCTAAGAGCTAGTGAACCTTTTGACTAACGGTCGTCCTGTAAGGCTAGAAATTTGTAGAGTGATAATTC
The DNA here is from genome assembly GCF_917563875.1 of Diabrotica virgifera virgifera. Lineage (NCBI taxonomy): Eukaryota > Metazoa > Arthropoda > Insecta > Coleoptera > Chrysomelidae > Diabrotica > Diabrotica virgifera. The sequence continues at coordinate 205,321,325 of NC_065449.1, read as the reverse complement.
ATAGCACACCAAAGCTAAAAACCATGACCTGGCAGGCCTCAGCGGTGCACGTGTATCTACCAGGTGAATCGAAAAGTGCAAATTTAGGGGGTAAAATAAACTTTCTCCTGTAAGGTTTAAATTTAAGTATGTGTTTGAGTAAGTCATTTAAAAGAAATGTGTAAAATGACAGGCGATTCTGAAGAGCATAAGACCTTGCCAGGCGAGGGGAAAGATTAGGGGTTTTTCCTAAATTTATTTTTTTTGCATCGAACAAATTTTTTTTAAGTTTTTTGAATCATTCCAAACAGAAAAGGTCTTTGGTGATTTTTCTCTTAAGTTAATAGTTTTTGTTATATAAGCGATTGAAAATTTTGAAAATTGCGAAATCGACCATTTTTAACCCCAAATCGGATATTTATCTAAAAATCTCAAAGTTGCCAAGGTAGGTAGATATTCTTTATACATTGATTGATGAAATCCCAAAGAGTTTTTTGCAATACAATATCGGAAACCCCTTTGTTTTTTAATTGCTAATCAAGCGGACGCTTCACTGTAGTATAAGTGAGGACGTTTGAGTTGGCATAAATTCATTATCTCGAGAATTGGCAAATTTCAAGAGCAATCTTCAGACAGGTCGATTTTTATTTTAAATTAGGACTTTTTGGCATATATATAATACTAGTGACGTCATCCATCTGAGCGTGATGACGTAATCGATGATTTTTTTAAATGAGAGTAGGGGTTGTGTGATAGCTCATTTGAAAGGTTATTTAATTCTCTATTCACTAATATAAACAATAACATAATTATTTATACAGGGTGTACAAAAAATTTTTTTTTATTAAATTAACTTTGATTAAATTTGACAAATAGAAGAAAAAATTTTTTTTGTACACTCTGTATAAATAATTATGTTAATGTTTATATTACTGAATAGAGAATTAAATAACCTTTCAAATGAGCTATCACACAACCCCTACTCTTATTTAAAAAAATAATCGATTACGTCATCACGCCCAGATGGATGACGTCACTAGTATTATATATATACCAAAAAGTCCTAATTCAAAAATAAAAATCGACCTGTCTGAGGATTTCTCTTCAAATTTGCCCATTCTCGAGATAATGAATTTATGCAAGCTCAAACGTCCTCAATTATACTACAGTGTAGCGCCCGCTTGATTAGCAATTAAAAAAACAAAGCCGTTTTCGATATTTTATTGCAAAAAACTCTTCGGGATTTCATCAATCAATGTTTAAGGAATATCTGCGTACCTTGCCAATATTGAAATTTTTAGATAAATGTCCGATTTGGGTTAAAAATGGCCGATTTCGCAATTTTCAAAATTTTCAATCGCTTATATAACAAAAACTATTAACTTAAGAGAAAAATAACTAAGGACCTTTTCTGTTTGGAATGATTCAAAAAGCCTAAAAAAATTTGTTCGATGCAAAAAGAATAATTTTAGGAAAAACCCCTAATCTTTCCCATCGCCTGGCAAGGTCTTATGCTCTTCAGAATCGCCTGTCATTGTACACATTTCTTCTAAATGACTTACTCAAACACATACTTAAATTTAAACCTTACAGGAGAAAGTTTATTTTACCCCCTAAATTTGCACTTTTCGATTCACCTGGTAGATACACGTGCACCGCTGAGGCCTGCCAGGTCATGGTTTTTAGCTTTGGTGTGCTATGAATTATCACTCTACAAATTTTTAGCCTTACAGGACGACCGTTAGTCAAAAGGTTCACTAGCTCTTAGACTACATGTACATGTTGAAGACGGAAGATTGACCAAACATGTGTTCATGTAGAAATTAAGCGGACAACGGAGAGAACACACGTAGAAGAGATTGAATAAAGAAAGTCAACAATTTGCATATAAATAAGTTGGCCCCCTTTTAATTTTAGTGTTACTGAAAAATCCTGCGAATATCATGTTTTTAAAAAGTGTCAAACGTGGAAGTATCTAGGATAGGAAATAAAGTGGAAATAATATTTTTTTAACGTTTATTCAGCAATCTGTTAGTTTTAAAAATTCTAACAATAAGCGTCTTTGGGGTTTGAAATAAAAAAAATTGAGGTTAGAGAGGTCAGTCCAATGACTGGACCTCTAGTATGGAACAAACATGACATTCCGATAATATGCTACATACAAACATACATTTTACAATGTTGTTCTGAAGCTATTTCCTTGTGGCATTTTTATAATTAAGTATTTTCTATGGGAAATAAGCCACAATTTTACTAAAAAATGAATTTATTAACGTTTCGAGGCCCAAATCGGGTTTCCTTGTCAAAATACAAAATACTATTGTATTGTATTTTGACAACGAAACCCGATTTGGGCTTCGAAACGTTAATAAATTCATTTTTTAGTAAAATTGTGGCTTATTTCCCATAGAAAATACTTAATAGTGGAGTTACTGAAGGTTTTCACCTCCGATTTCGTTGAACCTTCATCGATTTTCATGAAAATTGGTGAGTAGTTATAAGATATTTCAAGGAACAAAGGTGACATGATGCCAACTTGCGCTTTTACCCTGGGTGTGGATGCCACCCCTTCTCGGGGATGAAATTTTTTTTATTAAAAATAATACCAGAAATCGATAGAGGGTCAACTTCTAAGCAAAATTTGTTATATAAAGTTATTAACATAAATAATACTTTTTGAGTTATTCAATATCAAAGATTTTATTTTTTCTTAAAAAAAATGCATGTTTTAAAGCTGTTTTTCACGTATTACTCAAAAACTATAACCTTTTGTAAAAAAGCTGTTATTACCAAAATTAAAGATAATAAAAAAATTAATACACTCCCCACTTAAATAACAAAACTGATGTTATTTCAAAGTGAGTTATGAGTAATTGAATGTATATTTTTTTCGACGAATACTCAAATCTAAGTGTTCAAGCTTACATAACGGGAAAACGATGCATTTTATATAATATACTTGTACAAAGTACTTCGGAATACCTATCAAATGAGCTCCAGTAGAAGTTAATACCATCAAAATTAAGCAAGTTATAATGAAAATAAGAGAACCCTTTCGATTTTTTTAGGAAAAAGTGAAAATTAAAACATAAGCTACTATTTCCGTAGAGTAAGAAATTTTGCTGCTAGAACCATGTAACCGGGACCATTTAACCTTTTATTTTTAAAAAGGTAAGAGGTTTGAAATACCAATTTTGACATTTTTTAATAGCTGTTGGAATCAGCTTTTAATTAGTTTTTAGATGAACCTTATATCTTAAAAACTAACGAAGTTATTTACAAAAAAACAATAATATATTTTGGAAAATTTTTTAAAAGATACATTTTGAAACATTTTTGGTGCATAAATTTTAATGCTATCAACTTGTTTGAGGGCTTATTTGATAGATATTTCTATGAACTTTGACAAATGTTTAATAAGTTTATGTTATAAAATGCACCATTTTCTCGGTATTTAAGCTTGAATACTTAGATTTGGGTACTCGACGAAAGAAATATACATTCAATTACCTATAACTCACTTTTAGTTAACATTGAAAGGTTTTCCTAGTAAGGAGTTTATTTAATTTTTAACTTTTTTGCAAAAACTTATAGTTTTTGAATTATTTATGAAAAATCGGTTAAAAACATACATTTTTCTCACGAAAAATTCATATCTTTGATCTTTAATCACTCAAAAAGTTTTGATTTATTTTAATAAATTTGTATAACAAATTTTGCTTATAATTTGTCCCTCTATCGAATTGTGGGGTTATTTTTAATAAAATAATTTTCAACTACGAGGAGGGGTGGCATCCACCCCCACGGTAAAAGCGCAAGTTGGCACCGTGTCACCTTTGTTCCTTGAGATATCCTCTAACCACTCACCAATTTTCATGCAAATCGATGGAGGTTCAACGAAATCGGAGGTAATAGCTCATATCCACCTTCAATGATTGCACTAAATTATACATTTTACATTTACAAACAATACATATATCTAAAATATGAACATAATTGCGGTGAGGTATAAAACTTATTTATAAATAAGGTGGATTTTTACGTTTTAGTCTGTGAGTTTGTTGACTATTATCAAGCAAGTTTATTGCCAGGGCATTTGGATGGCTTTCTAGGCGTTTTATATACCGAACACTGCACTGAACTATCACTTCACTGATTGCAGGTACTTCTAGATCACAATAATGCCTGGTTGCACCAACAGATCTTAAGTTCCAGATTAGCTAAGCTCTACTTATAAATAGGGCCTTCTTGAGTATCACTTACGTTGCACCATAATTTTAGATTCTTACCTTATTATCAATTATATCTATTATTATATTATGGTATTCTTATTGTAATATATTATAATTATATTATATTAATTCTTATGATATTCTCGACTTAAGTTTAAGATCTGTTGGTGCAACCGGGCATAAATGTCTTTGTTTGACACGAACCATGTGTCGTCTGTTATAAAGCGTAACACTTTGGATTGTAATCTTTCCATTATGGATATGTTGGATTTTGCTGCTGTACCCCATAGCTGGATCCCATAGGTCCAGACCGGTTTGAGTATTGTATTGTATACCAACAGTTTGTTACGTATAGACAACTTCGATGTTCTGCCCAGTATCCAATAATGTTAACGAAATTTTAAATTTAACTGTTATGTGTTCTCCATTTCAAAGTTTTGTCCAGGTGCATACCAAGGTATTTAACGATTTCGGCTTTTGGAATTGCTTTGTTATTTATTTCTATATTAGGCGATATTTTACGACATTTTGTAAATATGATATGTTGTGATTTTGATTCATTAATCTTTATTCGTCATTTCTTTGTCCACTTTTCAATGTTCCTAATATACCTTTGAAGAGATTCGGTAACTGTTGCGGGATTTTCATCTGTGACTAACATAGCTGTGTCATCTGCGAATGTTGTAGTGGTTACATTTTCGTTTGTTGGTATGTCGTGTGTAAATATTAGATGTAATATGGGACCCGGAAATAATATTAATTATCAAAGACGAAAACGTGAGTACTTAGGACATGTTTGTGATGAAAGAGCAAAAATACTCATTATCAGTACATATTACATACTCAGTAGCGCAGAACTATTTAGAGCAGCGGTCAAGAGTGTCCGCATAGCCATCATGATTTTCAAATGCACGATTATGTAATACAATAATTACTACAGTTTAACTAGAATATATCAAGGAACTAATGCCAGTATTAGCTCTTATGCTATAAGAAAAAACTTTGCCTCGAGCTATATACTCATGGATAGTCGCATCGGACAAAGACCTTTAATAATTACACTAGTTTTCCTCCATTCAACGACTATGTAGTATGAGTGTGTCAATGTAAACACTGTGTTCTTTTTATTTTCAAATATGTAGGTTACCGTTTGGGTAAGGTAAAATACGAGGGATGTGCTTCAAATTTCGAAATGGAAACAATAATGGGTTGTGTGTCTCTTTGGTTATATTTTCTTTGACAAGATAATGCCTACCATAACTAATAAAATTCGTACATGGTTCTTTATGTGTGGTTTTCTGAACATGCTAACGGTACTTGGCCAATATACATATTAACCTAGTGACTAATAATTGCATACAATAACTATTTGCGAAAGTAGTTATGTAGGTACAAGCTTCCGTACATTCCATTCCATTCATAAACAAAATTGTTGAGACACTCATTACAATAAGGATTAATAAACTCTACTTTTCTAAGAACTAATAAACCAAAAAAAAAACTATTTAAATAATATACGATTTAAAAAAAATTGTAAATTCTGATCATTCTCTAAAAGATGTAAAACTTTTTAATAGTTTGAATATGAAGTATTCTTATGTAAATAACAACAACAAATATTAACCATAAAAACGTGTCTCTCGCATTTAAATGTTCCTGAAAAAGAAAATTCAACTTTCCTTAATGGGATTCGAAAATAGACATTTAAAAATATTTGACCTTGATCTTGCATTAAAAGTTGTTTGAGTGCCAGAAATATAATTTCACTTCTTAATACTATTTTTAAAAAACCCAGCAGTGCATATTATTTTGTTATGAACTGTATGACATTCATCTAAATAGTAACCTAAAACTGAATTATTGTACTGGCTTCAGTGCATGGTTCTATAAATTATCTTCATATTTTAATGAAAACAAGTATAATTCCTACATTTTTCTCGATTTTCCGCCAATTTTACAGCTTCTAGGGAATCTGTCTCTGGCTCCTCAACCTGTTCTTCATCATTTTAAATCGTTGTAGTATTGACATATTTGTTCTACGGGTTTCTCAGTATACATCAGCAGAGCATCTCGAATGTGTTAGATATACATATATTTATAGTTCACAATGAAGGTTTTCACCTCCGATTTCGTTGAACTTACATCGGTTTTTATGAAAATCGGTAAGTAGTTGTTAGAGGATACCTCAAGAAACAAAAGTGACATGGTACCAACTTTACTTTTTACCCTGGGGGTGGATGCCACCCTTCTCGGAGGGAGAAAATTATTTTATTAAAAATCACCCCTAAATCGATAGAGATTTAATAAAATTCGTTAGATAAAGTTATTAAAATACACTTTAGAAGCCCAAAAAAATTATTTTTTTCAAGAATTTTTTTTCTCAAAACCTTGATTAAAAATGAACATAAATCTTTTTACATATTAATATTTAGCTCTTAAAGAGTTATACAAAAAATGTATCTTTGTATACAAAATACAAAAAATGTATCTTTTTCCATTTATGCACGTACAATAATATGATAGAGGGCACAAAATTCGAGGCCTCGAAAAATGATGGCGGACAGTTAATCTCAGGATTGGGATATCTGAAACAAAAAAATCGTACTGCATTTGAAAAAGAAAGGTTTTTTACGTGACAATTTACCACAATTTGACCAAAACATAAAAAATAAATATTTTTTAACCATGAAAAACTGAAGAAAAACGCGCGATTTTTTCACAAAAATTTTTCAAATTTCCGTAAAATCTTTTTTTGCGGAATTTTTCACTAGCAGTGGTAAATTGTCACGTAAGAAACCTTCCTTTTTCAAATTCCGTACGATTTTTTTGTTTCAGGGGTTCCAATCCTGAGATTAACTGTCTCGAGAGGCCTCGACTTTTGCGCCCTCTACAATATTAGTGTATGTGCATAAATGAAAAAAGATATATTTTTTGTATTCTATAAGAGTTAGATGTATGTGTAAAAAGTTTTATGTTAATTTTTAATAAAGGTTCTGAGAAAAAAATCTTGAAAATGCTTATTTTTGGTCTTCTAACGTGTACTAGTACCTTAAAATAAATCAATACTTTTGAGCTATTAAGATATATAGTAATAAGTGGCATGTAGAAAAATTACTTACAAATTCCACTGATCCTGCTTTTGGTAGTTTTTTGAAACCCCGAAATGTGTAGAAATTGTATTTTAACTTTATTCACAATAATTTAATCTTTTGTTATGAACATGCAGCAGGAATCTTTGTTTGACAAAAGCATGAAATGTTTCAAACGTTTCAGAAAGTTTACTTCACCTTCAGTAAATGCTGATAGTGATAGTAGTGACAGTGAAAGCGAATTGGTAAGTTACTGTAGTTAGATGTGGTAGTTTCATTGCAATAATTTGGAACACTTGCTGATATTAACTCCATTAGATGGAAAACCTAATAGATATTGCCATTTTTTTAAATAGGAAATTCAAAACAAAAGGACTATCAGTACCGAAATGAAAAACAAATATTTATTGCCAAAACTCCGCAAATTAAAAATCAGTTAGCATAGTAGCATTGTTAAAATGTGTTTTCGCCTTAGTTCAACGTCAATTAAGTGAAATATCACCTGTACCCTGACTCACTTGGTTAATTCCAAACAAATGAATCGCCGATTACGGCCAAAACCAGCTAAGTCCATTTTTTTTCTTCGGTTTTGAGTTAAGTAGTCCCTTAAACTGATTAAACTCCAATAATTACTGACAAACTAAATGAATTTAGACAATTTTTTATTTCACAACTATCAAACGGCGATTTTTCCCAAGTTATAAAATGGAGTTACATTTTTTTGGCATTAACCTAACGATAAACTTCAACAAAAATAAGATTTTTTTACAATCCTAGAACTAGTGAACATAAATAAAGTCAAGGTGAACCGGCAAACCGCAGAATAAAACCAAGTTGACTCGTTAATTTTAAAGATGATTCTACATTTATTAACTGAACATTTCGTTACGAAACAGTACCGGAATAATACAGTATGGTAAAAAAATACTGTAAATCAAAACATAATACTGGAAACAATTTCTAAATCTGATTTCTTAACCCTTTCATTGCTGACAAAATATACCTAAATCGCGACTTGGGTACTAACTCGATTTTTCGCTACATTTACATTGTAGTGTTTTGGTCGTGTTTTTTTTTTGTAGTCAAAAATAGATACAAAAATTCAATTAAAGCAGTATAGGCGTATCCCGGAGCAGATGTCAACTCAGACCATGACCCGCTGATAGCGGTAATGCAAGTGAAACTCAAAAAGATTGTAAGACGTAATAATAAACCAACATTTTTGATTATACAAAATTAAGAAAAAAAGAATTAGAGGAAAAGACTAAGTTTTCACTCTAATGGCATATAACATATCCCACCAGAATGAAAACAATGGGAACCTTCTCTGGTTACACCTCCGAGGCTTCTACAATTTGCAAGCCATACGGATGCTGAGACTAAGGAAGATGAGGGAATTCTACATTTTACAATTCACGTCACATCTGCTCAGCGCGGTAAAGTTCCAACGAGACTGGTTCCCTTCATACTCCACACAGAGTAAATGTAAATCAAAAATGAATAACCATTTTCAATTTCGTTGCAAAACGAAAATACAGCCGAACCATATTCCAGTCCAATCGGAGAGTGCTGCAAGCACCTCTACCGGTTTCGAAACTTATTAGTCTCTCATCAGGAGGCACATATGCTGCTCTCCCTGATCCAACCAAAACAAACCCCAGCGTGCAGTCCCGAATTGCAACGAACGAAATGGCATAGATGCCCTAGCGGCAACTGCTAGCAAAAGACTAAGTTTTCACTCTAATGGCATATAACATATCCCACCAGAATGAAAACAATGGGAACCTTCTCTGGTTACACCTCCGAGGCTTCTACAATTTGCAAGCCATACGGATGCTGAGACTAAGGAAGATGAGGGAATTCTACATTTTACAATTCACGTCACATCTGCTCAGCGCGGTAAAGTTCCAACGAGACTGGTTCCCTTCATACTCCACACAGAGTAAATGTAAATCAAAAATGAATAACCATTTTCAATTTCGTTGCAAAACGAAAATACAGCCGAACCATATTCCAGTCCAATCAGAGAGTGCTGCAAGCACCTCTACCGGTTTCGAAACTTATTAGTCTCTCATCAGGAGGCACATATGCTGCTCTCCCTGATCCAACCAAAACAAACCCCAGCGTGCAGTCCCGAATTGCAACGAACGAAATGGCATAGATGCCCTAGCGGCAACTGCTAGCAAAAGACTAAGTTTTCACTCTAATGGCATATAACATATCCCACCAGAATGAAAACAATGGGAACCTTCTCTGGTTACACCTCCGAGGCTTCTACAATTTGCAAGCCATACCGCAACTTTACCGCGCTGAGCAGATGTGACGTGAATTGTAAAATGTAGAATTCCTTAGTCTCAGCATCCGTATGGCTTGCAAATTGTAGAAGCCTCGGAGTTGTAACCAGAGAAGGTTCCCATTGTTTTCATTCTGGTGGGATATGTTATATGCCATTAGAGTGAAAACTTAGTCTTTTGCTAGCAGTTGCCGCTAGGGCATCTATGCCATTTCGTTCGTTGCAATTCGGGACTGCACGCTGGGGTTTGTTTTGGTTGGATCAGGGAGAGCAGCATATGTGCCTCCTGATGAGAGACTAATAAGTTTCGAAACCGGTAGAGGTGCTTGCAGCACTCTCTGATTGGACTGGAATATGGTTCGGCTGTATTTTCGTTTTGCAACGAAATTGAAAATGGTTATTCATTTTTAAAAAAAGAATTGTATCAAAAAGTGATCCAACAAGTCGACTCGAATCTAACACAAGTAAGAGAAGAAATTTTAACATCAGAAGATGTCACTGAAAAGTTGAATAATATACAGAACGTATTGCTAAAGGCTGGAGAAGAAAAAGTGGATAACTTCTATGGAAATTCTTCTGTGGAAATTCTAGCATTAATGGAAGAGGGGAAGAAATGAGCCAAAATACAAAGAACTACAAAGTAGAATTATTAAAGTACAGATAAAAAAGACCAAGGAAAAGTGGTTAAGAGATCAATGCATAGAAATAGATTAACATCAGAAGATGTCACTGAAAAGTCGAATAATATACAGAACGTATTGCTAAAGGCTGGAGAAGAAAAAGTGGATAACTTCTATGGAAATTCTTCTGTGGAAATTCTAGCATTAATGGAAGAGGGGAAGAAATGAGCCAAAATACAAAGAACTACAAAGTAGAATTATTAAAGTACAGATAAAAAAGACCAAAGAAAAGTGGTTAAGAGATCAATGCATAGAAATAGAAGAGTATGGCAGAAAATACGACAGTTTACGAATTTAACGCTTTATCTTCGTTTTCTCGAGACGTTGCGAATGTTTCTTCTTCCGTGATTTGTAATTATTTGATTGTAAAGCAAACTACTATTTGACGTACATAATAGTAAAGTAAATTATTAAAACATTTGCGGGAACGAGTTGTTTAGTAGGTTACTGGTCTGAAATGTGTCTATAAAATTAGAACTCAACAACTGTTTAAATGGTATGTATTCGGTTTTCCAATCTACACGTAATGTCAAAAAGTGATATCTAACGGTACACTGGAATGGTATGTTATAAAAACAATAAACTATGTATACCCACATTTCAAAGGAGCCATATCTGCCAAACGGGATATTTTAAAATCTAATGCTCCCTAAACAATGCTGCATTTTGAAAGAGAAAGGATTCACCATGAAAACGTAACGTGCCGAATAAATAACAAAAGATTCATCCCATTGAAAATATTCAACAATAGACAATAATAAACACATTTTTCCCATCATCGTATGAATATGATTACTCTAACAATATATCAATTTTATAATTACGGCAAAATAATAACATGTTACAATGTTCAACTACCTGTGTGTCAAGGAAAAACTAAAGATAGCATATACGATAGAGACGGTTTAGAATTATAGAATATTCATCGTATCGATATAGACCAGGGCATTTAGCACAAAATAAATCGATTTTTAAATACAGCACCTAGGGACTAGCAACTTTTTGCATTGTGTTCAGGTTGATGTCAGGAAAAAAGTCTACTATACAAAAATGGGTGGTAATGCATAATTGCATTTTAAATTGCATAAAATGCATCCAAAAATGCAAAATAAGTGTATGAAGCAGGCATGTTTGTTAAAACAAAACAAACATGTTTGTTTTGTTGTTATTTTGTTTTAAATCCTGTAGATTTAACGACGTTCTACACCTTCGGCAAAGAATTAAGGATTTGCATGAAATTTTAGTATGTTATAGTTTACTTCAAAAAACTAAGACTTGATTTTTTTAAAAATGTTTTACCCTGTCGTTTAATTACTATTAAGGGTCAAAGTTAAGTTTTAACATGGGCTCTTATGGGAATTCTTAAAAAGTTAATAACTTTTGACCCAAATTTACGATTTTTAATTATTTGTGCTTAAATGAAAGGTTTTTTTGTAAGGAATAACATATTTAAAAATGAGGATTGTTTACCGTACCATTTATTTTTAATTTATTTATTATAATTAATTCCGTAATTTATTCCGTAATTTCCGTAATTTATTATAATTTATTTTTATAAAGTATTCAATACTGAAACATATGATTTGAGTACTCTGCTATAAATGCATTGTCACCAACTTTCGCTTGCATATAAGTTTCCCTCCTTTCCTCTGAGAGGCATACCCCGCAACGAAGGTGTAGAACGTCGTTAAGTAATTATTGTATATTATAATTGAAAAAAGAAAAGAACAAAAAAATGAGAAAAGGAAAAGAAAAAAAAAACAAAAAAAAATAAAAAATGCAAAAAAAAACAAAAAAAAATAAAATATGCAAAAAAAAACTAAGAAGATGTAAACCTCCGCGAGGATGAATCGGGTTTACGTCTTAGCGTAGTAAAAAAAAAACAATTTATAAAAAATAACAATAAAAAAATTAATAAAAAAAAACAAATTAACAATATAAAAAAAATGCAAAAAAAATACAAAAAAAAAATAAAAATTTACAAAAAAAAATGAACAACCAAAACAGAGTATTATTTAGATAATAATTGTAGATAATAATGTTAGTTTGTTATGTATTTAGAGTTAGAAATACAGAAAAAATTCCTCTGATTGAAAAATCAAATTTGTTTGTTTTTAAAATAACAAAATGTCTGGCTAATTGGCTCGGCCAAGGCCATCAAATTCACTCAAAAAAAAAAGTGTATGAAGGGCCAGATTTTGTTAGTTGGTGCTTTTTGAGGTCACTGAAGGCTATCAGAACCGACCACCGGAGTACCTGATGCCCAGGTTCACTGCTAAGGCATGTCATCTGAAGTTTCGAGTGTTCTCTAAATTGATGTTCGAGTGGCTCTAAATTGGTGCAAACAGATTACTGGGAGGGGGGGGGGTTTGAGGTCGCTGAACAAGAATGCGCTGTCAGAACCGACCCCCCGTTGCACCTTGTGCCCAAAAACCCTCCAAACTCCAGATAACATACCTTAGTAGTGACCTTGGGCACCAGGTGCTCCGGGGTCGGTTCTGATTGCGTATTCGTATTCAGCGACCCCAAAAACCGCCTAGTAATCTATTTACATGCATTCAAGGTGCTCCGGCGTTCAGTTATAGTAACCCCTAAAATCCACCGTGTAATATGTTTGCATCAATTTAGTGTCGATCTCGCTCGAAACTCCAGAAGATGGCGTAACCCTATACACCAGGTACTCCGGGTATCGGTTCTGATGGCGTATTCGTATTTAGCAACTCCAAAAACCGCCTGAGTAACCTATTTGCATCAATGTAATGCCGAATTTTGCCCTTTCCTCTGAAATTCCATTTTCAAAAAGGAACCTTAAATACCTTACGAAAAAGTATTTAAAGAAGAACAATCTTCGTGATTGGTTACGAGTAGTAGCTTCTGGAAAGGACTCTTACGAACTCGGATACTTCCAGATTGACATTCAAGACGATGAAAACCCTCTTAACTCCAGAAGATGACGTGCCTGAGCAGTGACACTGGGCGCCAGCTGCTCCGGGGTTAGGTTCTGATGTATTCGTGTTCAGCGACTCAAAAAACCTTTAAGTAATCTGTTTGTATCAATTTGGTGACGATAATCCTCGAACCTCCAGATGACGTGCTTTCGCAGTGGCCCTGGTCACCAGGTACTCCGGAAGTCGGTTCTGATGGCATAGTCCTGTTTAGCGACCCCTAAAATCCCCGAGCAACAAAATCTGCCCCTTAATACACTTATTTTGACATGTTTATGCACTTTTGGATGCATTTTTCGTACTTTAAAATGTGATTATGTATTTCACTCATTTTTCTATATAGACCAGGGCGCATCTGTAAAAATATTAGTACATTTGGACGTTGAGAGGTGACTCAAATTTTTTTGCAGAAATTGCTTGAAAATAACTCAAATAATAATATTTGAAAAAAACCAATACAGAAGTAAAAACTTCGAGATGTATTCTGGTATAAAATCGTTTATTTAAAAACTATAAAATGTCATCGATTACAGAACGTTTTCGTTCTAAACAGAACATCTTCAGTGCCTAGAATGAAGTATTTCCACGTTAGATTAAAGCAAAAGGTTAAAAATGTGACTGTTAAAATGAAAAAAGTGTGGGAATACTTACATCCTGCCGAGTATTTTGAAACTAGCACACCGTAAATAGTGTTAACATCATCATATATGGTTTACATAATGTAATATGTTAAAATGTTATGACTACAAGTCGATGTTAATGGATAAAGTGGAACACATGCTAAAAGGGTGCCATGGTTCCCTGCTCGAAGATACTAGGTACTTGCCAATAGGATACTGCACACTTTAACAATAGGATACTGCACACCTATATCCATTACGACCCATTCAGTCAAACTTCTTTCATAAGTTTTATTGCATTCACTATTCTTCTTTTTTCATCTATCTTTTCATTTCCATTCATATCAGGCAACTTCCAATATCCATTTATCCCAATTTAAAATAAAAATTTTTTCACAGTTTGCATTTGTTTGATTTCAGTTACAATCACATACGTTCATAAAGTTTGTGCACTTAAATATATATCATTTAGTTCAGTCTATTTACTCCACTATCACCAATAGAAATCAATCTCATACTTTTCTATTTCATATACTCATTCAATTTAGATTCTTCTTTACATACTGACACCAACCCACAATTTGACCTATATTGGTAGCTCTCATTCTAATTATTTTATTCACTATTCCACGTTGGTAGACTATCAAGATACATTACTTCCAATTCATTCAGTCCTTTCAAAACTACATAAAGATGAATTAGACTTTATGTCACATAGTTTAATTTTATTATTTTATTACATACTCTCATTCATTTCACAATACTATATACAATCATATCCTTCACACATATATCTACCTCACTAACAGTAATCTTTAGTTATTTAATTTTGTTAACAACTATTTTCCAACTTTTAACAGACATAATTATTCATTACAATAGTATAATAATAAATTTAACACAACATATAGCCACCTTTTGTATATATACTGTTTTCTCGCAATATTCTACCGTTTACCTTCAACCTGTTGTCTGCTTGCCTTGTTAGGCAACCAACATTTCATCACATAAAAACACTCTTAAATTCTGGTTTTCTCGGCTTGTTTAGCTTTGTTTTTCCATGCAAGTCTAATTATCTTACTATGTAGTGTATTTCCTTGTTTCCACAAACTTAACTTTCAACTCGTCATTTCACATCCGATGACGTCACAACTTAAACCACGTAATATATCTGCATTAAATTTAATGAATCTATAAGTTATTCTGGAATAGAGAGTTGCTAATTTAAACTTTACAGTAGATTTTATTATTCAAATAATTTAAATTATTTTTGCAGACAAACCTCCGCATTTTATTAAAAAATCCAAAATCAAATGAAACTTTAACCAAAAATTGGCTTTATCTTGTCATGTCATGTCACCCTTGTCAAATTGTAAATCCACTTCATAATTTCTCAGTTGGTCTGTGCCCATTGAATTGGCAAGTACCTAGTATCTTCGAGCAGGGAACCATGGCACCCTTTTAGCATGTGTTCCACTTTATCCATTAACATCGACTTGTAGTCATAACATTTTAACATATTACATTATGTAAACCATATATGATGATGTTAACACTATTTACGGTGTGCTAGTTTCAAAATACTCGGCAGGATGTAAGTATTCCCACACTTTTTTCATTTTAACAGTCACATTTTTAACCTTTTGCTTTAATCTAACGTGGAAATACTTCATTCTAGGCACTGAAGATGTTCTGTTTAGAACGAAAACGTTCTGTAATCGATGACATTTTATAGTTTTTAAATAAACGATTTTATACCAGAATACATCTCGAAGTTTTTACTTCTGTATTGGTTTTTTAAACTATGGTATACAGCCAACTATTGGGATTTTCCCATTGATTTTTTTTTTTTTTTTTTTTTTTTTTTTTAATAATATTTGAGTTATCCTCCCTCTCAAAAAGGTCCGGAACATTGTTTAAATAATCGAAATGTCAAGAAAAGAAGGAAAAATATCGATTTTTTTCTCCGTATTTTGATTATAACTTTAAAAGTATTCATTTCCCAGAAAAGTTGTACTGATATAAAAGTTGCGTCATTAAATTTCCTACAATATAGAATTGGTTAAAAATTTAAAAAATAGTCACCCTTGTTGCAAAATAGCAAAAATTGCTAAGAAACCATACAAAAACAAGTATTCACATTTTACCTTTTTTAACCATTTATGCTACACGGACCTTCATACTTCACCTAGAAAAACTTTATGATACAGTAACACAATACTGTAAATTTCATTAAGATCGGTTCAACAGATTTTGCAATCCAGCTTTCGCAAAAAAAATTCATTTTTTCAAAATGTTACAGGACTGAAAATAAAGCAGATGCAAGTTACATTTCTTTTGTTTATAGAAGTGTACTGTACCTTTCATTTGCAATTTGCAAAACTAAAATCGATTAACTACCACGGCGTCAGGAATTTTTTTAAATAAACATTAATTATTGGTGCTACGCGCAGGACAGCGGATAGTTTGCTCTGATTGAGCATTCCAATGATCTTTGATAATGATTGATACATTTTAATTTTTATTACATTTCGATATAAATAAATAAATTTGTTTATTGCAAAATAAAAACGCATACTCTATCCTTTGAAATAAGACTTTTTTTAGCAAAAACGTTCTTTGTTCATATATTTTAACTTAATAAAGTTTATTATTTTTAAACATATGCAATTGTTTAAACAATATTTCACAAACAATAAAATTAGTTTGTTTTTTGTGGAATTAAAATATTAAAATACAACAAAATATAGAGTAAGAAAATAATATAATAGATAAAGATTGGAAGAAATTTTGGTGGAAATTAACTTGTGTGAATCGAACACCGCTATCCTGCGCGTAGCACCAAAAATTAATGTTTATTTAAAAATTTCCTGACGCCCTGGTAATTAATCGATTTTAATTTTGCAAATGAAAGGTACAGTACACTTCTATAAGCAAAAATAAAATTCAACTTGCTATCTGCATTATTTTCAGTGCTGCAACATTTAAAAAAAATGAATTTTTTTTGCGAAAGCTGGATTGCAAAATTTATTTTGCCAAATCTATTAAACCGATCTTAATAAAATTTACAGTGTTGTTTTATTATATCATAAAGCTTTTCTGGGTAAAATATGAAGGTCCTAAGTGTAGCATAAATGGTTGAAAAACGTAAAATGCGAATACTTATTTTTGTATGGTTTTTTTGGCAATTATTGCTATGTTGCAACAAGGGTGACTATTTTTTAAATATTTAACCAATTCTATATTGTAGGAAATTTAATTGCGCAACTTTTATGTCAGTACAACTTTTCTCAGAAATGAATAGTTTTAAAGGTATAATCAAAAATCCAATAAAAAAGTCGAATTTTTCCTTCATATTTTGACATTTTGATTATTTAAACAATGTCCGGACCATTTTGAGTGGGTACTCAAAATACTGATAGCTCAGAAGTACTGATAACTCAAATATTATTATTTGAGTTATTTTCAAGCAATTTCTGCAAAAAAATTTGAGTCATCTCTCAACGTCCATCTAAAAACAGATGCGCCCTGGACTAATAGTAGACTTTTTCCTGATATCAGCCTGAACACAATGCAAAAAGCAGTTCTAGGTGTTTGTAGGTGCCATATTAAAAAAACAGTTTATTTTGTGCTAAATGCCCTGGTCTAATAAAGAAATTTATTTGCTGAATAACCTTCCCGTTATTTTTTTTTATATCAAGGAGTTTGAGTTTTTTAACTAGTTTCAACTATTGATATAAAGATAAACATAACTGTCATATTAAATAATTTTTGTTATTAATTTATTATCTTCCAAATTAATTATTATTAATGTTTCAATTTGAAGTTTACACAAATAGAATTTATTAAGAACTAATCTAAATAGTTTATTAACAATTAGAATTGACTAAATACTAATTTTTGTTTTACTTAATTATAAATACTCATAATCATTACGATTACAGGAAGTTAATCATTTGATAAAAATGAAATAATTATTGAAAAATAGTGTCAAATAGATTTTTCTTACAGCTGTAACACTATTAAAATAAAATAACGCAATAAATGATTAAAACGTAATGGCCCCCTTTGAAACGTCATAAGACCTAGCCAAGGGGTGACGTTAAGAAGAATAGGCAGAGAGAGGGAGATGGAAAATACAATAAAAGAAAGAAAATTGCAATATCTCGGACATGCTATGATGAGAGGCGAAAGATACAATATCTTGAGACTCATAATACAAGGAAAAGTAGAAGGTAGGAGAAGCGTAGGAAAGAGACGTGTTTCCTGGTTAAAGAATAGGTGCATCGAAAAAGGCGAAAAAAATTTTTTTTGCGATGGAAAAGTAATACCTTACAAAAGTTGCCCAATCTTAAGTATTTTGGTAAAATCTGGTCGAAATTAGAAAATATCTTCTGCCTCCCCAAGACAATTAAAAATTTTGAAAAAATATTAGCAGACAAAATTTTTTTTATTTTGAAACGAAAACGTAATACCTCACAAAAGTTGCCTAACACACTATTTAGTATTTTAGTAAAATTGCGTAGTATTTTAGTAAAATTTAGTATTTTAGTAAAATTTAGTATTTTAGTAAAATTTAGTAAAATAAAAAAATATTTTCTGTCGCAACTAAAAATTCGAAAAAATACATTAATATGCAAATTTCTTTTGTAAGGGGAATGTAATACCTCATAAAAGATGAATAAATAAATTCGGTTTGAATTGGAAAATATTTTCTGGTTTCAAAAGGCAATTAAAAAAGTTACTTAAGAAAAGTATGCTCCAACATTCTTTTTATTAACAAAATAGATTAACTTATCCGTCTCCCTGACGTCACCAAAATTTTTTAATACTAAAATAAATAAAGCAACGTACAAAATTACAATAATTTTAAAATAGTGCATTAGGTACACAAATACCACATCCAAAACGCATGCATTTTATATCGTCGTATTGTTCCACGAAAACTCAAACTCTGGACTTTTCCGGTTTCTGTATTTTAATAATTATCGTCTTCTGAAAAGACGATTTAAAAACATGAATATCAAATAGTGATAATTATATTTTAACCCAAGGTTCAATTTACATAGAAATCCAACATTAGTTGATTTTCTAATTTTTCGTTTTTTGAGAACGATTTCCGACTTGAAAAGACGATTTAAAAACATGAATATCAAATAGTGATAATTATATTTTAACCCAAGGTTCAATTTACATAGAAATCCAACATTAGTTGATTTTCTAATTTTTCGTTTTTTGAGAACGATTTCCGACTTGAAAAGACGATTTAAAAACATGAATATCAAATAGTGATAATTATATTTTAACCCAAGGTTCAATTTACATAGAAATCCAACATTAGTTGATTTTCTAATTTTTCGTTTTTTTGAGAACGATTTCCGACTTGAAAGTCGAAACTTCAAAAACAAAATGTCAAAAAACAAAAATATAATTGTCATTACAACCCATTCCGTCGAAAAAAATTTTGTCAACATAAAAATGTTAAATAATCAATAAAATGATGATCTTAAAGTTTAAATATTTAAAAAAAATGGCCCGATTTTCATTGAAAAGTCCTGGATTTCAGCTATTTTTTACAGTCTTGTCCCGAATTCGACTAAATTGGAGTTGGTCACACTAGGTATACAAATATTACAATAAATATGGTAAAAAAATTCTATTCGAAGATGTCTTCCGATTTAACATTAAAGTCAGGCATAGTTTTTCTGGAATCAATTCGCGTTTTTATAAATCCATCTCTCGAATACGCTCCACAAACTGCTAGAGAAGCTTGTTTCACAAGCTTGACACATCGTTCTACACATTGTTTGTGGCAGTGATATTTCTCAATCTCAATGTTAAAAGGGTTTAAGTTAGGATTCTTAATAAAATCTCGCAGATTGTCGCTCGAAAATCTACAGAATATAAGTGATTCTGTAAAGTGATATTCTTGCTAGTTAATTAACTCAAAGCATTTGAATCAAAATTTTTATAGGATAAAGTTTGAAAACCCTCACTTTTTTTGATTTGGTCACTGGCAAACTTCTTTTGATGTCCAAGGGGTAGATCATTTGAATGTCGCAGACATACAAACCACTGAAGCGGTTTTTAAACAGTCGTATTACATCACCCTTAACGCCAGTATTTACGACCGTTCCGTCACATGCAATAGCTGGATTTGATACTTTCTGATGTACCAGACAGCGGAGACACATATTATCCGAAATACTTGCACCCTGCCTCGTGCACAAGTGTTAAGCAAGAATCATATTATCATGCCCGCACCGTTCCGGCACGTAGCGTAATCTCCGAAAAACCTGATTTTACAAAGAGATGTCTGATCTATACGCTCCGGACAGTATGAATTGTTCATATTTTAAATTTAAAACCATTAAAATCAATATTTTTCGGAAACGAAACGCTACGTGCTGGAACGGATAATATGATTCTTGCTTTATGTGCTCTTCCACGATCGATTGACGATAAAACTTTGTACCGTTTTTTACTTGAGCTAAAATTTTGTCTTTGCGTCGGTACCTTTCTTCTTTTACCGTTGTTTTCTCTGAATATATTTGTTTTTGTTGTCCCTATCAATCGAGCTTATCACCATTCTTCTGGGACCTCTTTGATTTAATAGAAATTCGCGATCATCCAGAGGCACTTTTTGAGATTTGCTACCAAGACAATTCATCAGAGTGTCACATTTGAGTGCTGCAAGATCGAAACGTGTAGTTTTACTTTTGTCCTTGAAGCATTGAATTTTATTTTTGTAAAATTCACTGTTTTGCCTGTTCTTAAATGGTTTCATATATTTGTCATGATAGGCTTTTAACAGCTAAATAATTCTTGTATGTTAAATTATTGGAATTGGAGCCTTTTTCCATATTTCCTCCAATTTAATTGCAACCTATTCGGCAATACCCGAAAATTCTGGTTTTTCTTGGTGAGTTTTTATTTTCTTCATTAACATTTTCAGGTATATTTGGTGGTTGCCCACAGAAATGGGGCGGTCCACAGCACGTCTTGATTTTATTCCCCACGGTCCTGGTTTATCTATTTTAAAAAATTTTAATTTACAAACAACAATAATAACCAAGTAACGCACCGCACTAAACATAAGTGAGAATTACACGCACGGACTCACAAAGCGGGAAATTTCAAGGGGGTGGGGGAGACTGAAAAAACAAATAAAACTTTAAATATCGTTTAAATCTGTAATTGACAACATTTAAGTTTTCTTTAATTGATCTTAGATCGAGTTAGCACATATTTTATTCCAAATAAAATAAATTGAAATTTCCATAAAAATCAGCTATTACATAAAATTCAAGGTCGTTGGGGAGGCAGAAAATTCGTTTAGAAAAAAATTAAAATACTAATATGCTTAAAAATCGTACTAGCAACTTTTTCACGCTATTATTACATAACATTTCCAACTTTTATTTTTTCGATGCACCCTATTGAAGAACCTCAGAGAATGGTTTGGTGCAGCTCAAGGTAATTGTTCCGAGCAGCTGCCTCGAAGATCAGAATAGTCATGATGATTGCCAAACTTCGTCGCGGAGATGGCCCTTAAAGAAGGAGAAGAACCCCTGATATAGCACCTTTTATAACTCTCAAATAGCTGTATAATATTTTTAGACGAAATCAATGATTTTTTTACAGCTTGACTGGGGTCATCAGCTAGTCTAGCATCCGGTAGTGATTAATTTTTAGCGTTACGGACTGCAAAATGAATTTTTTTTTGGAATTATTAGACACGTAACTTCAAAAATATTTTGCCATATGACTGCTACCTACTAATGCTAATAAATTTTTATCATTATGAGCAATTTATGGCATCCCAGAAATGAATTTTTGTTTATCATATCTGAATCCTTTTTCAATTTTAATTACATTAGTACTCCCTGAATCACGGTTCCGTGAATCAGAGTTAATTATTTTCCATATTCGAATATTTTTAACACGTAACTCGAAAATTATTGCACATATTTAGATAGATTGTAGAGTACAATATTTCTAGGAAAAACACGTAACGTCTATTGTTGACAAAAATGTGTTGTTATTGATTGATAGCTTTTGTTTTGTGCATTTTATGTTATGTAAATGCATATATTTTGTATGACGTATTAGGTTGAAACAAATTGATTTATGCGATATTATTGGACTTTGTATTTTACCGTAATTTTCCGCATTTTCTTATTTCCTGGAGTTATATTAGTTTTCAATTTTTGTGCTTTGTCCGTCAGTTCTTCATATTCTTCAACTTTATTAAAATTATCATTTACAGTCCCTGCTCAATTCATTAAACTCACCCTAGAAATATCAGTTTTGTTTAATTTGAAACACCTTAAAAGTATGTTCAAAGTCATACGGAACGGCTGAATGAGTTAAATAACAATAATTACTTAATAATCGTGCTACATAATTAAGTTAAAAATGGTGAAACTTTTTGATTGAATTGTGAAAAATTGACAGATGGCAACAGAATGGGGTAAAAAGGCGCAATGACTTTTTAACTTTAGTTTTTTAGTTAAATTAGTGATTGGTGCTAAATTTTCGTAAAATTTGCAGTGGTGAGTGTTAATATTGCTCTATTTTAATTTTAGTTTTTAATTTGTTTAATTTATTTTAAGATATTAATAGAAATGTTAATTTCTAAAAGGCGAATATCTTCGATTGGAATTTTTTTATAAGGGTGATGGTAAAGATCTTTCTGTTGAGCAAATTTCTTCTGTTACTGCTCTATTAGAAAATATCACATGTTGTCAAAGAGAAATAGCAAAAAATGTGGTGTATCTTAATCATCAGTTCGAAGGTTGAGTCAAAAACCTAAAGAGAAGCATCCTGTTACATCGATTTGGAGGGGTTGGTATGGCAGAAAGATTTCAGTCACCTCCAGAGGGCAACGAATTTTAAAGAATTTGGCTGTAAAACACGGAAGAGTCACCCAATAGCGATATAAGGAATAAATTGGAAGAATAAGGGTGTTCAGTATCGGAGTCCACTGTACGCCGAAATTTGTACAGTATGGGATTCAACCATCATTGGTCAGTTAAGGAACCAACTAAACAATCAACTATCACCATAAATGCTCAAAAACGCTTAGTTTGGGCCAACTTGCATAAAGACTCTCTAGTCATATAATATTTATGAAAATTGGCAGAAACTAAGCGTTTCTTGAACATTTGTGGTGATGGTTTTGGTTCCTTAACTGGTTTATGACATTTTACATACTGTACCAATTTTGGCGTACAGTGGACTCCGATACTGAACACTCAGCTTCGGACGATTAAGATCCATCATATTTTTTTGTTATTTCTCTTTGACAACATGCGATATTTTCTAATAGAGCAGTAATAGAAGAGATTTGCTCAACAGAAAGAGCTTTACAATCACCCATATGGAAAAATTTCAATCGAAGATATTCGTCTTTTAGAAATTATTCTGTTTCTATTAATATCTTAAAATAAATTAAACAAAATAAAAACTAACATTAAAATAGAGTAATATTAACACCCATCACTGCAAATTTTTCGAAAATTGAACATCAATCACTAATTTAACTAAAAAACTAAAGTTGAAAAAAAATCGTGTCATTGCACATTATATTTATTGCAATCTGTCAGTTTTCACATTTCAATAAAAAAAGTTCACCAGTTTTAACTAAATTATGTAGCACAATTATTAAGTAAAAATGTTATTTAACCCATTTAGCAGTTCCGTATCACTTTGAGGATACTTTTATTTAAGGTGCTTCAAATTAAAGAACTGATATTTCTAGAGTAGTTTAATAAATTGAGCAGTGACTGTAGATGTGATAAATTAATTTATGTAGTGATACAATAATAGTTACTTCTTATTTCTTGGCTCTACAACTCTAGGTGAGGCTTGATTGAGTTTACTATTTTCTTCCAGTTTGAAATTATGCCTCTTACTATGTTGTCCTAAATCGTAATAAATAAAATTCGTATAAATTCTCAAAAAAATATTTCAGATTTATTAGTACTATAGTTTTTATTAAGCAACTTCTTAAATTTGAAATTTATAAAAAAATATATCTTTAAGTTTAATTTATATAAATCTTTTTATACATACAGATTTTACCTTGATATTAAAATTAATCTATAATATATTGTAAATGTTTTTTTCTTAATTTAATAATTAATCAGTTATAACCCTGATGTACAACATTTTAATATTTATATATAACTAAAGATTTAATAACACTTTGGTTTTTTAGACATAATAAATATTTGAATATTTAAAAACAAAAAGCTAAAAATAACTTTATAATTTATCTAAAAATAAGAATGTTTTAATCTACAAAATGTCTTAGTGTTATCTAAGTTTTTGTCAGATATGTTTATTTTAATTAGTCACAAATTGGAAACCGTTGTAAAAATATAATTTTTCATCAGAACGATCCCCTCTGAAAGTGTGGTTTAATAATGCCATGACAGGTCGAATGACAGACTTTTATATTCGCGCTTTTCTTTCCGTTTTCGAATGTTTTTCTCTCCATATTGTGTCGTTAAAGCTCTGCTTGCTTTTGCCACTTTTCCCTTACTTCCTCTTCAATGTTATTGTCGCTCTATAATCTATAACTTTATTTTTTCCCATTTGGTATTTTTTTGTTTTTACTTGTTTTACAACCTCGTTCAATATGACCTTAACAATATAAGTGGGCTGAATGAATCACCTTGTTCGATTCCAGTTGAAAGGTCAGGGGGAAGAATGATGAATGTCTATCTGGAAGTATTTTCTCTAAAATGAGAAACAAAGTTTCATATCGATATCTAAACTCCAAAACCTCTCAACTGTTTTTGTTCGTTCTTCATATTTGGTCTTTTTTATGTATTAGAACTCCTGCAACCTTTTTGTAATGCATTCTGCATTAAGTTACGACCTTTTTAGGAATCGATATTCATTGTTTTTCCCCCTACGGCCAATCTTGTGACGTGCTTTTTCACAAGTTGATATTCACAGGTTGATAGTACTCTTTCTAAGCTAACAGATTCCACAAAAATCGCAAATTGACCAAAAATTGACATTCATAGTTTTTCCCTCTGACCTTCAGTTGTAATGTCTATCGATTCTGTCTTTTCTGTTGACCGGTACTTAGGTTCTGTTTCTTGCTTATGTATTCATTATTATTTTTATGATATCGAATAGTATTTGTGTGTTGTATAGAAGGTGTTAGGGTCAAAGGCTTTTTCTAAGTCTAAAAAACATCAGTAGGCTTTTATATTTAACAAATACATAAAATAATAAAAAATATTTAACTGCCTAGTTATCGGTGGTAAAGCGTTTAGAAATGTATATCACTGCCTCCTTCTTACCGACTTATATGTACATTTGTCATAATCACCATGGTTTAGTTTTTATATGAGCATATACAGTACTGCTATAAATAAGTTACACATCAAGGTTTGTTCCAGTTAAAAATACCATAAAATATAAAATTTCCATATAAAGATTCGAACATATGGATTATAGCGAACACTTAAAAATTTATAAAATTATTACTACAGTTAATTTTCAAGCTGGTTTATTAATGTTGGTGACGCAGAGATATTACGGATTTAACAGACATGAGAAAATATTTTCATCTTGTCATCAGCATGTGTTAAACTCACTTTTTTTAAGAAGTATATTTCCCAGGCGCCTCATCTTAAATTGGAAATAAAATAGAGGAGTACATCGAAAAAAAAACGAATGTTCGTTAGCTTAACAACCATCTCAACAATTTGAATTTATTTTGTAGATATACGAGTAAATCTAGCTCAAGCCTCAAGCTAAAGGCACAATTAAAAAAACGTAATTGATAATAACGTGTAACATTTATTCATAGAAAATGCAATAAACATAATAGAGAAAACTATTGTATATTTTTCTCTATTCATTTATAAACTCCATAGTTAGTCTAGTTATAGACTCTTTGGTCAGAGATGAAAATGCAACTAAATCTCTAAAAATTATACGAACAAGCTAAATTTTGCTGACAATTTCAATTTTGGGACCCCAAAAAAGTTGCAACAAAGTTTGCCACTCATACCATAGAGTTTCCCCCCTAAAACTCTCACTCATATCGATTTACTAACTCAAGGATCGATTTACCAGGAATCTGTACGCTGTAGAACAAAATGTTTTAAATAAGAAATGTAGCTAAGATAATTTTTGAACAAAAATGATTAGTTTTTTTTGTGTAGAATGAACTGTTCTCTCAGAGACAACGCTTGAAGTGACCGGCGATTTTGAATGTCAGTTACGCGCGCGAAAACAATTTTTTAAATAAAATTTGTATCAATTCGAAGGTAAAAGTTCGATATCTTTTGATTAGAGGTCAGGCTCTATAAAACTATTAAATAAATAAATGTTGTGCGATCTTTGTGATTTTTTACGGTTCTCATGAGATCAATAAAATACATAAATATATCACTTCCATCGAGAGGTCACTATGGAATTTACATTGTTAAAGCCTAATATTTAAAACATACAATATATAACTTATATTTTGAGTTTTGGCAACAAACATGGGGCATTTTAAAAATGAATGTCTTCATGGAGGCATTTACCTAGACGGTAGATCGTTTATAATGTTAAAGTTTAAATTCAGGGTTTGTTAAGCATTTTTCAAATGCTTAAAATATTTGTTACCAAAACTCAAAATCGAAATTTCATGTTATAGGTCAGGGGTGGCCAAACTGCTGCTAGCGAGCCACATGCGGCTCTTTGAAGGATTACTTGGGGCTCTCGATAAATGTACCCGAGTTCCTTTTCAATTTTGTGTTATTATCGTTCCATATGTGTTTCAAAATGTTTTTTAAATTACTGACAACAAATATGAAAGACTAAATGCTACTTTATAACAAATTCCATTTCCATCCGAGCTATAAATGATATGACACAGCGAAAATTGCTCGAACGAACATTAAGAGTGGCGCGACATAAAAGTCAGTAATCAACCGACTCAAGACCGATTTTGAAGTCGACCACTCACGGTACTGCGGTGTCGTTCGATAAAGTCATCGATGATATCAATTCTGCAGTACTGCAACCGATAGGCCAGTCTCTCTGTGGTTAAATTGTAACGATTTTGTTGGATGAACGGTCACACACGATCAAAATTGTTGTCAATTTAGTCGAATTCGACAAAATTGAACGACGCTGCAGTATCGTGAGTGACCGGCTTAACTATCAAAAATAATTACTGAGAAGTGCTGCCACAAATTATTCACCAAGTTTTAAAAAATTGTCAAAAGAAAGAAAACAAATGTAATTAAGTTTTAGATAATATTGCATAATTTTATTTCTGTTGTCAATAAATGTAGTTCTGTTTAAAAAATTTTGAATACGTAGATATTTAATTGCGGCTCGTGAAAAATTCAACTTTGGGAAAGTGGCTCGGAATATCAAGAAGCTTGGCCACTCCTGTTAGAGGTTTTGCTCTTTCCTTAGTGAACCGTCAATAGAAGTGATACATTTAATTGATCTCATGAGAATCATAAAAAATGGCAAAGATCGCGCTATGTTTATTTAATAGCTTTAAAAAAGAAACTGACTTCATTTGCGACAAAATGCAAATATAGTTCATGTTAAGACATTAAATTTCTTAAAATAAATTGTAAAATCGTAGAAATCATATTGTCATAATATACTAATGTATACAGATAAAATTCTTTTTTTTTATGGAGAAGGTATTTACAGAAAAATGATTTTCGAAAAATTACGGATTTTTAACAATTGATTAAATCATATTAAATTTATATAAATACTTATAATAGTAGGGGAGGAAAGTATGCTAAATGTGCAGTCACTCGAGCGTTATGGGGACCTATTGGGTTGTGAAGAGTAGGTCCTAAAACCAAAAAAAGTTAAATAAAGTTTTCCATTTAAGTGGGGACTTTCCATTTTTTAATTTAATTTTCCATTTCCAAAAATCGTTTCTTCCGATTATAGCGCCATCTATCCATAATTCGAAAAAATGTCTCGAATAAAAGTTACTTATTTTTACGTAAGGAATCCATATCTGCAATAAAAAATGGGGACCCCTATTTAAGATTTTAATCTGTTGTTTATTTCTCGAAATATTCGCTTTTTTCTTGTGAAACTTTGTCATTCACCCATTTCCTTACGCCCCGCTCAAATCGTCAGATTTTTGAAATATATACTCTTTTGCATGTAATTAACTTACCTTATCTTATTCTGACAATTTCGAGTTTTACTAAGGATAGATTTTTTTTCGGTCCCCCCTTAAAACGAACTCGCCTGTATTAAGAGCCAATATACGGTAGAGGTACATTTACAGGGTACAAGATTTCTCCCCATGTGATAATCTGACGCGCTCGAGTAACTGCAAAAATCCCCTCTTGGGCCCCCCTACCATAAACACGTATATATTTACAAATTACTTTACTTTTGCGATAATTCGAACATCTGTTTAAAAATTCACAGTTACATTATTTTAGAAACATTCACTCATTACTTTCTTTTATTGAATCTAAACCATAATATTTATCTATGTATTTAATTTGATTAATTCGATTAACATAACAAATTACCAACGCGACCTTTCGTTTTATTGCGGGATGCGTTTGTTGATTTACTGAATTACTAATTTTATCAGAACCATATTTCATAATTAAATCTTGAAAACAATAAACATCTGCTTTATAAGCTGATATATTTTTCTAATTTGTGGCATTGCAATTTTTTTATGTCTGTCATAGTTTGTAGCCATACATGGGTATGTTTCATTAGATACTGACTTTATAATAGGCTGTTGAATAAGTTTTGCGGTTCGATAAGACAGGGCATTGCTACTAGCCTAATTGTTTTTTGTTATGATGGTGATGGTACCATAGATATAATAACATATAGATTAGGCAAAGTCCGAAAAATAGTTAACGCGGAGCAGTTCGGGTCGGTGGCCTATCTATCTCTCTCTACCGGCGCTTAGCTTTCTCTCTCTAGCATATGAATGCCGCTGACTCTGTGTGTGTGTGTGTCGTTCCATTACTCCCACCTCTTGGTAGATACGCTCACACTCGTACGACAGACAAAGTTAGCTACACCACCGTACTTGATATTGGCGTTACACCCCGATGCATTGAGTGGCATATCCCTAGCCCGGTCTATTGTTAACATGTCTCTGGATGGTACACCCTTCGTATGAGCTTGTGTTAAGTTTCATTTTAATCTGTGAATTTATTCTTTGTTTACAAGCCATTGAATTTTTATTTTTGAAATTGGTACAGTAGAAAGATGAGTTGCTAAATTTAAACCTTGACCTTGAAAAGCTAAAGGCCTTAAAGACGATCCACGCCAATGTTGTCCAAAAACAGCAATAACAACAGAAATGGTAGAAAAAATTGAGGATATGAATTGCGGTTACGTGGAAGAGCGCTTCTTGGCTGGTGTTTCTAGGAACATCATCTAAGAGCGAACGTCGCCTTTTGCTTTATTATAATTATTACTGTTTGTCTAGTTTGTATTTTTTTTTTGAAAAAAGCAATAAAGTCATTATTATTATTATTATTATTATTATTATATCGTACTGAAAAATCGTCGAGTGACCGAAACAGTTTTAGTAGAAGCCCTAGGTATCTCATTCTGCATTGTAAGCAATATTTTTACTGAAGTATGTATTGGTTTTCAGAAAGATATGTTCAGAATGGATAGTACCGCATTCCCTAACACTAGAACAAAAACAAAAGGATATAGTTTTCCAAAGGATATAGTGAATTTTAGCGATTCATCACTATGGATGAGACCTGGCTCCATCACCATGATGCTGAATCAAAACAAGAGACTAAACAGTGCTATGAATCTGTTTCTTCGGCTCCAAAACGAGTTAGTGTCCAGAAATCGGACAATAAGGTGTTTTCAGTTTTTTGGGATGCGAAAGAAATTTTTTGTTTGCAGATTACTGGCAAACTGGTAAACAATAAATTCTGAATAGTATTGTAACCCATTAGAGTTGATGGTTTTGTGAAAAAAGATTTTAACATCTACAAGGTTTGCAAAAAAAATCCATTATCAAAAAAACATTTTGACAATGGCCAAAATGCATGAATTGAAATTCTGGTTGTTGGAGCATTCGCTGTATTCACCAGATTTGGTCCCTAGCAACTTCCATAATATATGTTTGTGTTTTTCTTATCGAATCGCAAAGTTTATTGAACAGCCTAAATAGCTATGATTCTTTTGGTTAACCATTATCTAAAAAGTGTCACTTAATAATTAATTTTCTTATTAGTAGTTATCTTATGTCATAATATGTAGGTCTAGTCCCTGGACACTGATTCCCAAAGTATCATCTCGTATTCATTAGGGTAGCAATTTTTAAGAAAATAAGAGACAGGTATATATGAATACAGCTAAGCTGGTTTAAACATTACAGCACTTTGGAAAGGGTATGCTAGAATTTCCCTATATATGTATTATAGATAGATCATAGCATAAGATGTCAATATGTTGAAGCGGAAAAAGTTTCAGTTAAAAGTACGAGCTTAGTATCTCGGGAAAACTATCTTTTCACAGATACATTGTATTCACTCTTGATGTGGTTTGCTAATGTGGGACCCGTTTTGTTAAATTGTCTAACTTTGTAGGAATATATGAGTAAATATTCTTTGGAATCTTCCTGTCAGACAACACATCACTTGTCTTCTTCCGTTTCGTCCATCCTGCTCCAACACTCTGTCCATCTATTTAATTAATGCACCTAAAAACATTTTTTTGACAATAATCTCACCATGTAAAATTACCACTAGGGAACTTGAACATTGTTTTTATTACATAATAATATTAATTTTGTATAAAAATGTGATTTCCAAAATTTCACGTTTCAAAAACTTATAATAACTTAGAAGTACAAATTTAAAGTCTTCTCTATTTTAAAATAGTTCAAACGACCCGTGACGTCACATAGTTTAACTATATGGTTCCGTTTATGGTTATATTTAGGTATATGTATTCTTCTTCTTTAGTTTATTGGCCTCCACCTACTTGAGTATTATTTGGCCAGCTCGTCGGCGCGGAATAAAGGAAAAATATTTATATTCTAATGACATTTATCGTATGTCATTGTAATAATATATACCAGTTCGTTGAGATTGGAGTTTGATATAGGTATTGGAGGAAATGAAAGAAGGTTTACTATGGAAAATAAAACCATTTTGTAAAAGTACAAGTTTTCTATGAATAGTATCAACGATCAAAAACACTTGTAACGTCGCATAACTGTATTTTCTACTGACGTTTATAATGTCTAATTTAAAATTATATACAATTTTGTTTACTTTGTTGGTACAGAATGTAAACAAATAACCGGATGACGTCACGACGCTTTTTGGGCTGGCTGGTATAATTTGAATTTTTACTCGTCTTTAGGGGCCAAACGGAAGACAAGCAAAACTTTTTTATCTTTGATACATGTTTTAAATTATGTTCTGTTGTGATTTTATAACAGTTTTTTCGAATTTAACATTTAATGTAAGTTCCCTATTTATAATAGTACCTTAATATTTATATCAGCAGTCTAGATATTTTATTTGTGTTCTATGAAGTTTTAAGAGTTTATCCCCCAGTGTTCCGGTTTTGTATGAATTACTTTTTCGGTATTTCCTGCTATTGAACCAAATAATTAAATTATTACATATGCCGTTTCTTATTAGCAATGTCCATACTTTGACTCTTCATTTAAGCTAGCCTGAACTTCAATATAGTCCATACAACATTCCATTGTACCTTGAAATGCCGCTTTTATGTCTTTCATTTACATACCTTCTTGCATTGTAATTGAAAGAAAAATACGATTAAAGAAGTACTTCTTTAATTTCTCAATTCGCGTTTGACAGACAGCTGTGCGAACCCATGACTAAGAACTTCGTACCTATAAGTACCTCTTGATTCATTTGAAATCTCAAGAATATCTTCGAGACAGTGTGGAGGTTGACCACGCATCCACTAATTGAAAACAGTTGCACGTCAGGACACCAAGAGGTGAATGTGTCCCCACATTCCGGTCAGGGGCGGACGTGTTGAATAAAGGTGCTAAATAATTACACATTAGGTTACATGTTTATACACAATAGGTTATAAAGTAAGATTCGGCATGTTCAATAACAAAGCATATTGCCAATAACTCATAAGGTTTTGTTCTCTATCTTCTTCTTCTTTAAGTTCCATCTTCTATCGAAGGTTGGAAATCATCATAGCAATGCGGACCCTGTTGACTGCCGCTCTAAATAGCTTTGCACTACTGCATTCGAACCATTCCCGTAAGTTTTTAAGCCAGGATGTTCTTCGTCTTCCCATATTTCGCTTTCCTCGGATTTTGCCTTGCGTAATAAGTTGTAATAATGAGTATTTTTGCCCTCTCATCACATGTCCCAAGTAGGTCAAGTTTTCGTCTTTTGATAGTTAGTATTATTTCCGGTTGATTTCCTATCCTTCTAGTTACTTCCACGTTCAACATTCTTTGAATCCATGATATTCGTAGGATTCTTCTGTAACACCAAAATTCAAAGGCGGCCAACTTATTCACATGGACTTGTTTCAACGTCCACGCTTCGAAGCCGTAAAGAAGAGTAGAGAATACGTAACATCGAAGCATCCTTAGACGTAGTTCTAACCTTATATCCCGACAACAACGAAACTTTTTAAGTTTAATGAATGATGCACGTGCTATTTCAATACGTGTCTTAATTTCTTTGGTTTGGTCTACATTTGATGTTATCCATGTTCCTAAGTATTTGTAGTTATCCACACTCTCAATCACAGTATCTTCAATATAGGCTATTGATTATATTCAAAATAAGATAGCTAAAAGGAACTACAACGTTAACGGGGTTTTATTATTTGATATGGTCAATGGACATCTATATATGAAAAAACCGCGGAGTGCTACCATTTAAAGGGGTGCGTTTTTGAGAAATGGGTGAATTAGTCCCTGGGCACAGGTTACCTTAGGGTGAGTTATATGCACTTTTGGTACAAATACGTCTACATAAAAATTGTTCCTGGTTAAATTTCCTATCTAAATATAACTTTTTAAAGTCAAAGATACTTTTTTTTACAAAAATATATTCAAAAGAAAAAGCACAAAGAAACCCAAAAGAAAGAAATTTTGTTTTTTGTCCCATAACTTTTATCCACGGGGATATAGGTATAGACATTGCTTCACAGAAAAAAAACTTACATATTTTATCTTTAAAATGATGTTTGGTAGAGGTCGCTAGGATTTACAGTTTTTGAAATATGATTTTTCAAAGTTCGCCACTCACAGCAGTTTTGGGCAATTTTCCTTGTTATTTCGCAAATATTGTTCTGTAACTTTTTTCTACGTAACTTTAGGTGTATGCAGTGGTACACGTAATAGGAATAGAAATCAATTACCTTTAAAATGGTCTACTGTATAACGTTGTACGACTTTTTTTAAAGAGATTATGGTTTTTCAAGGTTTTATACTTTTGACGATTTTTTTATAATATAATATAAAAATAAAATAAAATTATTATATATAATATTATATACTATATAGTACCTAATATAAAAAAAAAATATTATTTTTTACATTTTTTACGATTATTTTTGAAATTTCTCATTATAACTTTTCTTTTCTTGTACATGAATATACTATCTATATATTGCGCAACAAAGAGGGCTTACTTTCTGTTCTTTAAAATGGTGTATCATCTATATTTAAATACATAATGGAAACCGAGTGATTCTTTGATATTTTTTGACATGTATTATTTAAAATTATTTCTTTTACAAAAATTACATAAACGTTAGTCTTAAAAAATATCACTTTAGTTAAAATTATTTAAACGTTGACATTTAAAAATTTTTCAAAATCAAAGTCCATCTCTTCGTTAGCATTAGCTTCAATATCTTCCTCTGACACCTCAGTTATCTTATAGTTCCCACAATTAGTACTCATGTACATGCACCCTTTGCAGAATATTGAACAACTAATTCCTATCTTCCTACAACCGCAGTTTTTTGTACATCCTTCGGTACATTTACATGCTATTTTTTCAAGCAAAGCTCGTGGTGCAGGAGCTTTGACAGTAAATATTGGAATTAATCCATATTTTGAAGTTTGCCCGGCCGAGTCAAGTGGATTCAAAGTATTACCTTTAAAAAATAAGATTCAATCATAACACACAATCACATAAAAAAAGGTATAATGAGGAATTTAAAAAATAATCCTAAAATCAAAAATCGTTGCAAGTACTTATTACAATTTGAAAAAGCATATCTTATTCAAAAATAACCCTAGAATTTCTTATAGTACACCATTTTAAAGTAAACAGAATAAGCTTTCTTTTTTATTATATAATATATAACATATAGAAAAAAAAGTTATAATGGGAAATTTAAAAAATAATCGTAAAAAATATAAAAACTCGTTAAAAGTATAAAGTCTTGAAAAAGATAACCTCTTTAAAAGAAGTCCTACAACATTATACAGTAGACCATTTTAAAGGTAATTGATTTCTATTCCTCTTACATGTACCATTGCGTATACCTAAAGTTACGTAGAAAAAAGTTACAGAACAATATTTGCGAAATAACAAGGAAAATTGCCCAAAACTGCTGTGAGTGGCGAACTTTGAAAAATCATATTTCGAAAACTGTAAATCCTAATGACCTCTACCAAACATCATTTTAAAGAGAAAATATGTAAGTTTTTTTTCTGTGAAGCAATGTCTATACCTATATCCCCGTGGACAAAAGTTATGGGACAAAAAACAAAATTTCTTTCTTTTGGGTTTCTTTGTGCTTTTTCTTTTGAATATATTTTTGTAAAAAAAAGTATCTTTGACTTTAAAAAGTTATATTTAGATAGGAAATTTAACCAGGAACAATTTTTATGTAGGCATGTTTGTACCAAAAGTGCATAGAACTCACCCTAATGTAACCAGTGCCCAGGGACTAATTCACCCATTTCTCAAAAACGCACTCATTTAAATGGTAGCACTCCGCGGTTTTTTCATATATAGAGATTCATTGACCATATGAAATAATAAAGCCCCGTTAACGTTGTAGTTCCTTTCTATAGTACATAATCATTAGCCTAATAGTTAATTGGATGTTTACTTGTGCTGATTTAGTTATGATCATGCATTTAGTTTTCTTTAAATTCATCTTCAGTCCGTATTCATGACAGCGTTCATTAAGGCGTTGCATAACGTTCTGTAAATCATTGTTGTTATCTGTTATTATTACTGTATCGTCTGCAAAACGTAAGTTGTTCAAAACTTCTCCATTTATAGATATACCTTCTATTGAATTTGAGAGCGCTTCTTGAAATACCGCTTCACTGTAGACATTAAAAAGTAGTGGAGACAGCACGCAACCCTGACTGACTCCTCTCTGTATTTTGATATCTTGGGTGTTCTCTATCTTGTTATCTGGATATCCTGTTTTAAATGTGTAAAAGGAAAGGGTACTTAAGATAGGCAAATTGCCCTCACCAGAATTGAATTTTCCCCCCTCCACCCCCTCCCTCTCATCTTCCTACAACCAACGTCTTTTTTCGTATTTATTTTTTTAGGTGGGTTACAATCAATTTAAAAATCTAAAAATAATTTTTGTTTTCGAAAAAAGCTTATATTTTTTTAGAGATGACTGCAGGTCTATTTTTTATTTTGTGCATTTTATGGAAATATATTTCCGATTTTTTACAGATTTTTCCGTAAGGTGTTCCACTTTCCAAAACCCAAAAACATTGTTTTTAAATTTAATTTTTTTATTTTATGTTAAATGTTTTTTTATTTAATGGTAATGTTATACATTAACTTTAATATATTTAATAATAAACAGCAATACAACGTTTCAAAATATTACATATTTATATTTTTTAATTTTTTGTTGAGCCCCCTTCAGCTTTGATTACCGCTTGTACCCGTCTTGCCATACTTTGAATGCAGTTAAATTCACTTTGCTTTAATTTGTCGTTGGTTCCAATGATTTTTTTTAACCAAAACAATTTTATTGGAAATTTTTTTTATTGAAAATTTCTCATTTTAAAAACTTAAACATTTTCTATGGAATTAGGTCAGCTCAGAATTAGGCTCAAAAAATGTTTAAAAAATATAAATATGTAATATTTTCAAATGTTTTATTGCTGTTTTTTTATTAAATATAATAGTTAATGGATAGCATTAACATTACATACCAAAATAAATTAAAAAATAATCTTTAAACAAAAGGTAGCGGAATAGTTGATTTTTTGTAAAAATTAATAGATGGTCATAATAATTTGGCCAAGGACTGTATACGACCTGAATCAATCAGTCTACAATTTATATTAAAAAAATATGAAAAAAAAAAAGAATGTGTGTGTACTTTGTACGCACGTAAGAAATTATACTTCTTTTATATGATTTCAACGAAATAAATATACTTTAAACAGTTTATTTGTATTTTATTTAAATATTAAACTAATTTTAATACTTACCACTTAAAAAAAATATTAAAACAATACCAAAAATAAAAAAATGGAATATGAATTGTCCGGATTTAAACGCGGGACCTTTCGATCTCTAGTCGACTGCTCTACCAATGGCCTACCACGGCTCTGTTTACATCGTTTCTCGGGCATAATTACAATCACGTTGACAAATATATCAAGTGAAGTATAAAATAAAAATGTTTTAATACTTACTTATTATCTTACTCCCGAGGAAGACAAATCCAAGGACACAAAAATTATAATAAATATATTTACTAAAATCACTAATATATTCGTTTTGCACCTTCTTTGCGCTGATACATATCTACATAAATTGAAAGATTTAGCAACTAAGTCCATATTGTCTGTGTGCGCATGCGCGCAGAATAATAAGAATTCACTGAAGGAAATACATACAATGATCGGTTATGAAAAACCAGGTTTTCAAGGGTTATTGGGGGGTTTTACTGGATTTAGCTGTTCTTCTTAATGGCGGTACAGGCTCGTTTTTTTAATATTGTATTTACAGAGTAATTTTCACATATTAATATATTTTTCAAATTGGGCTCTGTACCGCCATTCTTTATTATATTACGAATACGTGTGTCAAATATCTCGAAAATATATTCAAAATTACAGCCGCAATCTTGGAACGCGTTTTTGCTACCTGTTGATCGTTACTGTATCACCTTAATTGCGAACTTCTAGTACCGGCCATAGGCGTCCGTTTTGGGTAGGTCAACAGTTATTTTGTAGCATAACTTTTTTGTCTTTAGTTTTTAAGCATTTTTGACACTAGATTATTAAATTATGAGGTATTCGAGTACTAAAAGTTACTCTTGCTTAAGTTGGTAAAATACATAGTTTTTTTCAAATTCTTGTTTCAAATTTTTTTCAAATTTCAAAAATGAAAAACTTTCAAATCGATTTTTCTAGAAAACGGTGTGTCCTACCGACTTGAAGCAAGGCTACCTTTTAGTACTAGAATACATCACAATTTAATAATCCAGTGTAAAAATGTTTAAAAGTTGAAGACAAAAAAGTTATGCGATAAAATAACCGTTGTCCTACATAAACGGAAGCCTATGCCTATGACCGGTACTAGAAATTCGCAATGGATGGAATCGATTCATCTCTGGAAAGTAAATATGTATACCAATTGTAGTTTTTCTAAATAGAAGCGTTCTGGAGGTATTTAAGAAAAACTAATTACATTACGCCATCTTCAAAGAGCTCTATGAAGCATTTTCGGACTAGGTGAATTGCGTTAAATTATTTTAAAATTATGTGAGGAATCTCCTGTCTTCGTTTGTCGGTAACGTTTCTGGACACCCTGTATAAAACGAAACGATATATTTTCCATATTCAGACAAGCTAGAAATTTCTTGACATACGAGGAAAAAAAAGTTTTTTAAAGCACGCCATAATAGTGTTTAAAGTTGATAAAATATAGTAAAAACTTCCAAAAACATTTGAAAACCGGGATTTTCTTTTTCATATTATTTTTATTATGAATTGACGCATTGATTCAGGTTGTATCGATCTCAAAAAATATTACTAACCCCGCAAAAACCCTTAAACACCTTGAAACACATGGTTTTTGGGGTTTAAAGGTGTTCCGCCAATTTTAAATTAAAGGTGTTTCGCCAACTTCAAATTAAATCTAACCTATACTTCATTTTGACTGTTTTGTAGTCTATAAAATGGAATTCCTAAAAGTTTTCCCAAATTCACGGAAACCTTGTTTTTCTGGTTTTTGAAGGTGGCGCACCTTATGGAACAATCTGAAAAAAATCACAAAAGTATTTTTTGAAAAAATAAACAAAATAAAAAATAGACCTGCAGCCATCTCCAAAAAATGTACTACGCTTTGTATACGCTTTTTTCGAAAAAAAGATCATGTTTATGTTATGTACACTCAAAGCCTTAAATGTGCGTTCATTTTTTGAAATTTTTAAATTAATTGCAACCCATCAGAAAAAAAATAAAAACGAAAAAATTACGTTTTTGGCGGTGGGGGGAAGTGAGTTCATTTTTTCATGTAAATCATGAATCCGTTTTTTGACTGCAATAATTCTTGGACAGGTGGACCGTTCAAATAGTCCTGTCGCCAGGGGGGGTACAACGGCCTCCTTAATTCAGATGGACTTACCCAAGTTTTTTTTATGTATTTTGACCCGTAGAGCACGAATTTTTTGGGTAACAGTTGATCCGGATGTCGATAAGGTTGTTATAAACAAAGAACTTGAGGAATTACATAGCAGCGATTTTTCGCAAAACAAAACATTTTTTTGTATTTTTTGGGTGATTCTCAGCAAAAAATAGTCCTACAAGTTTTTTCGTAGGATGCATAGTTTTCGAGATAAACGCGGTTGAACTTTCAAAAAATCGAAAAAGTGCCATTTTTGAACCGGAATAACTTTTGATTAAAAAATAAAATAGCAATTCGGCTTGCTATATTAGAAAGTTCAAGTCAAATTCTATCGGTTTTGGTTATTTGCATTGCTAAAAATTAAGTTTTTATTTGTTAAACAAAGCTATAAACACATAGTGTTTCCCGTCCCCAATACATGCGTTTTAATGTACGTAATATACGTAGAAATTCTGTATGCGCGCCTACTCGTTCGATTTCAAATTAGAAATACATTGAAAACATCATTTAATCACTATGTGTTTATAGCTTCGTTTAACAGTAAAAAAATTAATTTTTAGCAATGAAAATAATCAAAACCGATAAAATTTGACTTGAACTTTCAAATGCGGTAAGCACAATTGCTATTTTATTTTTCAATCAAAAGTTATTCGGGTTCAAAAATTGCAATTTTTCGATTTTTTGAAAGTTCAACCGCGTTTATGTCGAAAACTATGCATCCTACGAAAAAACTTGTAAAAACATTTGTTGCTTAGAATGACCCAAAAAATACAAAAAAATGTCTTTTTTGCGAAAAATCGCTGTTATGTGATTCCTTTAAGTTCTTTGTTTATAACAATCTTATCGACATCCGGATCGACTGTTACCCAAAAAATTCGTATTCTACGGGTCAAAATACATAAAGAAAACTTGGGTAAGTCCATCTGAATTAAGGAGGCCGTTGTACCCCTACTGGCGACAGGACTAAAATGGATCTACTTTTGTTTTAGTTTCTATTAATATCCAAATAAATTATTTCCGTAAAATAGTAGTTCCGCCGCTGGTTCCTTCGGTGCATATATTTTTTGTTGTAGAAAGACAAGACGGGTGTGTCTATTGAAACGCCTGCAGGTTCACTTAAAACATTGTTGAGTTTGAGCCATAAATAACTAACACCATTTATATGCAGCCAACGGTTCAGTCACTTTGTTAGGTCGAGCTTTTTTTCCCAAAATGATAAAATTAGAAGTCTTGTTCCGATGCGGATTTGAAATTAGGGTCGATATTTATCTATTTAGAAAATACGATTAATCAATCTGTCGGATTTATAATGTTGTTTATACATATCTCTAGTTTCATTATTCTCTACCAGGTGTTTCGTTTGTTTTCTCCAAACAGGTATGCACTGAATATAAAAATTTTAGAATTTTACGTTACAAGAAAAATTCTTAATGTCATATTTTCGCCTAAAAAAAGATACTGTCTAGTGATTACGAATTTCAATACTAAAAAACTGTCCAAAAATAATAGCATCGTTAATAATTTTATGAAAAGAATTAATGAGAATAACATGTGTCTAGTGGAAGAATTGATTGATCAAG
The DNA here is from genome assembly GCF_917563875.1 of Diabrotica virgifera virgifera. Taxonomy (NCBI): domain Eukaryota; kingdom Metazoa; phylum Arthropoda; class Insecta; order Coleoptera; family Chrysomelidae; genus Diabrotica; species Diabrotica virgifera. Next base: position 205,281,305 of record NC_065449.1, on the reverse strand, counting down.
GATCAAGGGAAAAATGTTTGGAGGTTCATGAGAATCGAGGGAAAGTTGTCAGGTTGAGTATTATAGAAAAAGAGGGGTAAAATGTTTGAAGCTGAAAGAACTTTTTTGGAGTTCTGGAAAAGACATGGGCACTACAAATACATAAGTAAATTGACTCATCGTTGTATGAAGATTTCCCCTGTGTAGCTATCTCCAGTTTTTACGGTGGTAGTTTCATTCGAATATAGATTCTTAATAGACGGAGAGGCAGTGCTGAAAAATCTATTTGAATTTACTAAAGCTAGATTTTTCACAGTTGATTTAAAGGGCCCGAATACGGGGGTGTTTGCTGGTAAATAGAGGTTTAAACAGCTATAACTGGCTAATTGTTTACTGTAATGAAAATCTATGTAAAGGGTAATTTTAGTCATTAAAAAAGCTACAATTTAGTAATTTTTAATTTTTTTCGTATCTTCAGTATTTTCGGAGATATTTTGAAGTAAAAGGTAAAAAATACCAAATTGCAAAAAATCAAATTTTTGTTTAAACTCCAATTTTTCCAAAATTCGGCATTTTAAATAGGTCAAACTCCTTGAGTGTATTTATATTATAAATATAAAAGGAACTACAGAAAGGTGAAGACCAATTTTGAATTAGGAAGGTAGTTAGGGGGTTGTTTTCACTGATTTTTTCGTAGAGAAAAGCAGGTACCGACATTTTTTTGATTATTAAGTCGCCTAATTTACATGCTAGAAACTTTTTATTATTTTTTTTGAAAGGTCAAATTGTATACTTGAAAAAAGATTATTTAAGTTTTCCTCGAAAATGCAAATTTTTCATATTATTTGGCTTTGAATATTTCAAATTATGCATTTGAAGAAAAAAGCTACTAAAAAAATAACCTTTAACACGCCGTATCTCGGTTTGTATTGGTCTTAAAGATATAGGAAAAGAATTTGATTTGTGTTACTGAAAGATACAATTTTTTTTGATGAAATGCATATTTTTCGAGGTATGTATTCTCAAAAAACCGTGTAAAAAAGTCGATTTTTTCGTCGAAAAACTGTTATTTTCAAGCGCGAATAATTCGAAAAATATTAGTTTTACAAGAAAATGTAAAAAACATTTTTTTCTTAGAATCACTTTTTCCATCGAATTACATGGTTAAAATGTAACAAAAAATTCCCACCCCCGAGATGGGGTAGCAACCACCCCAAGGTTTTAGGGGTCTAGGACGTTTCATCGCCGCCGTTTCGATGCCGCCAGTTCGATGCCGATGCCGGCCGATTCATCGCCAGTCAATTAATCGCTATCTGATATATTTCCGAATTTTCGACAGTTACAATTATTATTTATTTTTAGTATTAATTAGGAATTATAGGAAATGCGAGATATGACAGCGATGAAATGGACTGGCGATGACCGGCGGCATCGAAACGGCGGCGATGAACCGACGGCGATGAAACGTCCCATTCCGAGGTTTTAGCGTATGGCAGCGGTATGATATATAAAATTATCCTTGGACTATTCCCTACCTTCTGCGAAAATTTCACGTAAATCCATGCTGGACGAAAAAATTGCGAGCCAAAATGCTTCATTTCCTCAATCGACTATTGCGGCCGACCGACCGGCTCTGTCCCGTCATGCAGCTGACCGACTATAATAACTTTTTGGGATATTGGGATTTTCCCATTGATTTTTTTTTATATAATAACTTTTATTTATATTCAATTTAGAATGTGTGTACTGATATTCAGCCTTAGTAAATGGAAATAATTACCTTCGTAGGAAAGCAACTTTGATACCCTCTCAGTAACCCCTGTTCTACGTTTCGCTTGACAGACCGCAGTATGTTTCTCTACACACTCACAGTAATCAACTGTGAAAAATCTAGCTTTAGTAAATTCAAATAGATTTTTCAGCGCTGCCTCTTGGTCTATAACGACACGAATATCTTTATACACACGCTTATAGTCTTAAATTTTCTACAAATTTGGAGGATGTCTCTTTCTATGATACAATTTTTCTAATATACTTAGTCTTTTCTTTGAAGTTGTTTTGCAATTTATCTTTTCTTGTCATGTTTAAAAAGCTTTTTCTATTCGACAAATCAAGTGAATACATATTTGTTAACATAGTAGTTAGTCTTGAAATTCGCTATGCTCCCTACTCTCATCGGCTTGCTTTTTAAGGTTGATGAGTTGGTCGATTAAGTTTGATATCTAAATGAATGATTGCCAGCGCAATTGATAAAAATTAATAATTACGCCTCCTTCCTTTATGCTTCGTATTGATCTATTGGATTATTATTTTATGTGGGATTTTTGGATCGTTTCAGCAACGTTTGTAGGCGTATTCTACACTCCTAGTAAAAAAAATCCGGCCACTCGCATTTTGTAGGTACATATGTGTTTTTAATTTTATCAGTGTATAGTGGTTTTAATTGGGAGGAAGTAAACGTTAATAATAAAAACGTTCATTCATTCATACAACAAAACGATTCTTTTAATGAAGATCGCGTCACCAAGAAACAAAATTTTGACATTTGGTAAAAAATTTTACTTTATTTGTTTACTAGCAACACATTTTTGAATTTTTTATTGAATTTACGATAATTTTCACGTTTATTCTGATAAATTCAGATAACTGTTAATTAGTGTTTTCAAATTTTATTAGTATGACTCTCGAAAATAATGCAAAAGTTATGGCATTACACGAAGATTATTGTCAGAAGTACCGTCCATGAAGCACTTACGAAGTATCGTCAGACTGGAGAATACACTAGAAGACTAGGATCGGACAGAAAAAGGTGCAGAGATTAGCGTGGTAAAAGTTTTTTTTTTAATTTCCGCATCACGGAACCACTCTTTAACGTCGAATGTTTTTGAGGAACTAATATTTCTGTGAGAAGAGTCCCACTGTCCCGCATGAAAGTGGTTTACGTTTTAATAAGCCTGTAGCAGATACATACGACAGTGCCTGAAGGCCAATGTTTTCCCCTACGCCCTTTTCGTTGCAGATAATTTCCTATTTAAGCAGAATAATGCGCGTTCACATACTGCGCGAATCGTCATGGGCTACCTAAGTACATACTGTTGGAATTCCAGTTTTGGATTGGCCCGCTTATAGGTCATTCTAGGGAAAAAATTAAAAAAGGAGCAACCATTGCCAGAAATGATTCAAGAGTTAAAACTAGCGTTGAATGAAGAATGCGAAAATATAGCGCATGAAAATCTTCAGCAACTCATTGCAAGAATGCCTAGGCGTATTGAAATCTTTCGCAGGTCTAGGGGAGGCCCATACCCGATATTAAACCTAAGAACAGTCAACTCGGATCACCAAAAATTTTATTTTTTCTTTTGTTTAATTTCTCGAACAGTGTTAATTTTTTTGCGGTACTTATTTACATACTTTCTTTTGAATTACTTGTTTTCCCTATTATTACTTTGAATAGTGTTTAAAAGTATTAGTAAAAATAAACGATTTCTATTATTAATTTTTACTTCCTCCCCATATAAACCAATTAACACCTACAGAATTTTAAGGAATTAAAGGCTCATGATAATAAATAAATTACACTCTAAAATTTAAGGCAAGATTGATAAAATAGTACATCATTTTTAAGGAGGAAAAATCTGATACTAAACGAACTAAATGAGGGTTTAAAATTATCGAAAAAGCAATTGTTAACCAATTTTGGTTAAAATAAAATGATCAAGTATGTAATAACAAATAAATTAACAAAAATTAAAAAAACTTAAATTACTAAAATTATAAGTGTGTCATTGTCTTAAAAGTATATATTTAAAAAATAATATTTGATTTATCTTTTCATCTCAATATGTGAAGCAGCTTGTCAACAGAACAGGTAGATTGAAAGTTTTTATTATACATATTGCCGCCCACATATTTCCGTGCTAATGTAGGGATGATGTAAGATCGTTTGCTTATAATAATAATTTAAAATTAGATATTACTAAAATTACGTTTATTACGTTCATACTCATTTGAATATCTTCAAAGAGAATCGAGCAGCTATATTTTTATTTTCGAAAATTTATATTTGTACGAATATAAAAATAACTAAAACACAAAAAATTAAATATTTATTAGGTATTGTGATATTAATTCTGAAAATGAAAACCCCATATATAAATTAATATGTTACCTACATAATTTACACTCCTGATCAAAAAAATTCGGACACTTGCATTTTGTGTTTTATTTTTTACGCTTTGCCAGTAGCATATACTTATAGCCTCAAAAGGAAAAAAGATGAAACAACGCGACACTTCAGAATTTCTTTCAAAATTGATAAGAGTGGTAAATATGACAGTGTAAAAGTAACGTGCCTTTTAAACCATTTTCTTGCTGGATTTTGCGTTACCTACTACATATTTTTAATTTGACCACGGAGCAAGTGACCATCTGATCTGCAGTGCATTAAAACTCTAGTTGAAAAGTCTATCGAATGTAATAGATCCCTGGTTCTTGTTTTTGTTTACTTGGTCTAATTAAATAATTTTATTAAAAGATATAATGAGAGCGAGATGTTTAGTGGAAGAATTTATGTGCATGGAAATTGATGAGCATGGAAAAACATTGTTGGACGTTCATGAGAATGTAGGGAAAGTTGTCAGTTGGACTATCATAGAAAAAAGAAGAGGGAGATGTTATTTGAAGCTAATAGAACTTTTCTGGAGTTCTGAAAAAGACCTGGACACTAAAAATAAGTAAGTGAGTTGAGAGAAACCTCAATATTTAATGGAGTTAAAAGAGTTCTAGTACATTCGTTGGCTTATAGCATTAAGCTGTAGAGTTTTATATGGGTCATTGATCGATCTGGGTGAAATGATGAGAGAAGACTGCTCAATGTGTAACGTGAACGAACAGGAGAATGTAATTTATTTTTTGAAGAGGTGCTTGATGCTGAGACATATTAGATCGCAGTTGTTGATTTGTAGAGAGGCAGTACTTATTAAAGCCGGGATCTAACGGCTCGTGGGGTGCCAGTCCTCGCCCCAACACGATTTATGTATACCGTGTATAATAACCGTATTGATTTACAGACAGATGAGGGGACTTCACCGCGCCGACCGAAGATCGCCAATTCTGCCCTATTCAACGACGCTTGAACCAGAGAACAATAACCACAGAGAAATGACACGACCGTACTCAAAATGTGTACCGTTTTTGAAGACGCATGCGCGAACCTGGTTGCTTTAAGTGTTCCCAACACATTCTAATTCCAGCTAATTCTGCCACTCTGGTTGTTTTACGATAGTCCGTAGGCGTGTATGGTAAATATTTGACTTAACAAGTTTGAGCATTTATATAATAATTATAATAGTTAAAATGTCTGGTTACTCGTGTGTGGTTCACGGATGTTCCTCTGCGACAGGAAGAGAAATAAGTTTATTTAGATTTCCTAAGAATAATAATAGGTAATTGTTATTGCTTTGTAATTTTTACATATTAGTTATTAGGTATCTAATAGTCTTAATTTGACTTGATTAAATATTATTGATAATAAATCATGAAGAAAGTGATTCATTTCCTTGTATACATTACCCCTACGTAATGCATAAAAAAACTAAACTTTGCTCTGCCAACCAAAGGATACCTATTTCAAAATAAAAATAATAAATTTGGTGTCAGTGCATGTATTTTTCATAACAGACGCAAGTCTCCGAAGGGCCAACCAGGTCAAAACAGATGTTGTCCGGGTGTCATCGCATTCCAAGATATCCTATTTTTACGAAATAAAAATATATAAAGAGTTCTATACACGACAATTTCTGATTTACACGACGCAAACAAAATCAAAATACTATTCAAACTAAAAATTGTTGGAGACATAATTGGGGCGATAATTGGGAAAATCTTGCCAATGATTCTTAAAACCTCGATCAATATAAAATATTTACTACGATCAAATGCCTTTTAGAAGTCAATAAAAATAAAAAAACAGTAGATGGGGGTATAACAGTATGCCAACGAAAATATGTAATCCACTATTCTGTTGGCAGCTATTTTGGATTTTCTATAATGAACTCTTTTCTACTAATCAAGCCCCTTCATTTGATATCCATATTGAGGTAGTTGTGAAATTAAATATCTAACCCACCATTTTTTGACGGCCATTTTGGATTTTCTATAATGAACTCTTTATTAGTAGTCAAGCCCTTTCATTTGATACCCATATTGAAGTAGTTGTGAAATTAAATAATATGTAACCCACCATTTTTTGGCGGCCATTTTGGATTTTCTATAATGAACTCTTTATTAATAGTCAAACCCTTTCATTTGATACCCATGTTGAAGTAGTTGTGAAAAAATATGTAATCCGCCATTTTATACCGGTGGACATCCTGGATTTACAATGATACTGAATGTATAGTGTATGTAATGTTACAAATCGGTGTAATTGTAACGATTCATATAATACTTTTTTGATTATTTTTTAGATTGTTACATATTTATATTTATAGAAATATACTCTTACAGTACTTCTTGGGTATTTATTCGTTTGCTCCGATATTCGACTTTAAAGGAAAACTGTACTTTTGATAGGTTTCCAAGACAAGAACAATATTGACATTCGATTTCAACATAAAGTTTCTTGTTATCGATAACGAACATTTGTCACCCAAAGAGAATTGGAACTTTCAGAGTTTGTGACATTTCTGTAGCCGTTACAATGGCTGTGTTATCTTTCGATAACCTATATTAAAAAATATAATTTATTAGGAAATACCTCGACGAACAAATTATATCTTGTATCAGCCCAAGCCAAAAACAATCAGTGAAAGCCACACCTACCGTAATAAATAGGTATATTTTATTATTGGTCTTTCAATGCCAAAATCAGGACAAACAAAAAGGTATTTTTGTTTATGGTTCCAATCAATATGATTTTCATCATTACTTTGCATTGTGCGATATATTTGCAACCTTTTATAAATCAAAAATAATTCCATTATTATAAAGAATGCCAACAAAAGCCGGCCCTGTACGAAACTTTTTTCTCGGTGCAATATTCTATATTAATTTATTGAAAGTCAACATAAGTGCTTAATTTTATTTACGAATTTATATTGTGTGATATGCCCACTGACTATTACTTCGATGGTCGGTCTGGTTGCTTGAAGTGTCGTTGGCGGCTTAGCCACCAAAGATCAAAGGCGTGTCGTTTCTCTGTGGTTATTATTCTCTGCTTGAACTGGCAAAATCGGAGCGGCACTCCACCCGCCGAGTGACAAATTAAGATCAGCTGATTTGTCACCCATCGAACATTATATTGTGGGATATGGTAGGTCGAAACCTAAATCGATTGCCACGTCCTCTAGCGAACTTAGAAGACCTGTTGCTGCATCTGCAGTGCATTAAAACTCTAGTTGAAAAGTCTATCGAATGTAATAGATCCCTGGTTCTTGTTTTTGTTTACTTCCATAAAGCATTTGGTCTTAAAAGCACTATCAGAAAGTAGAATGGAATACAGGTATACGAATATTATTCGGAATATATACGAAAATACAACACCAACTCTAAACCTTAATTCTTCTTCTTCTTTAAGTGCCATCTCCGCGACGAAGGTTGGCAATCATCGTGGCTATTCTGACCTTCGAGGCAGCTGCTCGGAACAGTTGCCTTGAACTGCAATCAAACCATTCTCTCAGGTTCTTCAACCAGGAAACACGTCTCCTTCCTACGCTTCTCCTACCTTTTATTTTTCCTTGAGTTATGAGTCTCAATATGTTATATCTTTCGCCTCTCATCACCATGTCCGAGATATTGCCTTCATTGCATGGCCGAAAAGATAAAAATTAGCAGAGGATGCTGCACGGAGATACTTTTTCGCCAAAACAGTTAAGGAGTACGCGTTTAAATGAGTACAATCGGGTTTATAGGGTATTAACTTAAATGATCTCCGACATGCCGATGGCTTGGTTCTCAGATCAGAAGGAGAAGCCAGAGTTATGCTACAACCATCCATTTAAAACCGAAAGCTTTCAACCAATGTGACGACCTCCTTATCTGAGACGGCACCGAAGATCTCGGTCATAAATATCTCTCTTAGGAGACATATTCACTTCAAATGATAAAATTTTTGCACACAGAAATCCATTTCCAAATCTTTACATATTCCCTTTTCTATTTGACTCCTCTGTATCCTGATCAATTTTATTTCAGCGAGTGTTTGAGATCATCGGACCGTAAAGAGAGGTCTTTCTCTCTTGGGTTTGGTATCCCATATTATGTAGTATTCTTACTCCATCTTGTTCCATGTCTGTTTGTTTCATGATATGATACGATCGCTGTATTTCTATTCAAGACTAACTACTTGGGCCGAAGCATTTCTTTAATTTTATTGCAGTTCAAAGATCGAATTTGATAATCATATTAAAAAAAATATTCAACATTGGTAATGTTTATTAAATACTCGTCGCTAAATTATTATAAATACTCGACCGTCATAATACATATATGTAGTATTATAGCGGTCAGTAAAGATCACATTTTACCGATTTAACTTACAGGAAGTGGCGTTTTGTATTATGAATATGGCATAACGGATGTTTTGTCATCATTATATTCTTTCCGACCTGTTGGCGTTGATAAAAAATAATGATGTTGCCGAAATCGGTAAAACTGATACTCAGGGTCGAGTTCTTCAATTTTAAATTCACTACAAATTTAACCGTTTCCAAATGAATTACTTAATCGAAAGTTAAATTATTTTTAAGATTTTGGAGACAATCGCCCTGAAGAATACAGGTTTTCTTTTTATTAAGGTGAAATAGGATCGTAATAATAATTATTAGTATCTTTGTAGAATGAGGATTCTAAGAAATGCGTTGATTTTTCTTTTCTTGAAAATACAAATGGCTGCGGTCACCATGTGGATGTGTTTGACATATTACACATAGTTTTTTTTGTATAGTTCAAGACCACTATATATAGGTAAAGGGTGTAACAAAAATACAGGTCATAAATTAAATCACATATTCTGGGATCAAAAAAAGTTACAGCTCTTTGAAGTTACAAAATGAAAATCGATTTTTTCCGATATATCGAAAACTATTAGAGATTTTTTAATGAAAATGGACATGTGGCATTCTTATGACATGAACATCCTAAAAAGAAATTATAGTGAAATGTGTGCAGCCCATAAAAATTTTATGGGGGTTTTGTTCCCTTAAACCCCCCAAACTTTTATGTACGTTCCAATTAAATTATTATTGTAGTACCATTAGTTGAACACAATGTTTTTTATAAATTTTTTGGCTCTTAGTACTTTTTTGATAAACCAGTTTTAATCGAGATGCGGCTTCTTTTTTAATGTTTACATAAAAATTTTATGGGGGGTTTGTGCCTTTAAACCCCCCAAATGTTTGTGTACGTTCCAATTAAACTATTATTGCTGTACCATTAGTTAAACACAGTGTTTTTAAAACTTTTTGCCTCTTAGTATTTTTTAGATAAGGCACCTTTTATCGAGATGTGGCTTCTTTTTTAATATGGTTCAAAATATACCTCAAACTGTAATTTATAATTAAATTTTCATATTATTACGTATCTAAAATCGTACTTTACAATAAACAAATATGTGGTGGATTTGACAAAATATTCAAAATATCTCAAAAAAAAAACTAACTTTTCGAAAAAGTACTAAGAGGCAAAAAAGTTTTAAAAACATTGTGTTTAACTAATTGCGCCACAACGATAAATTAATTGGAACGTACACAAAAGTTTGGGGGGGTTTAAGGGAACAAAACCCCCGTAAAATTTTTATGGGGAGCACAAATTTCACTAAATTTTTTTAAGATGTTCCTATCATAAGAATGTCACATGTCCGTTTTCAATAAGAAACCTCAAACAGTTTTCGATATATTGAAAAAAATCGATTTTTATTTTGTTCAAATGGCTGTAACTTTTTTTAGGCGCACATTTGTACTAAGGTAAATTTTTGGTCCCAGAATGTGTGATTTAATTTATGACCTGTATTTTTGTTACACCCTGTATATAGAGAAAAACAGCAGACACAAAAGATTTAAATAGCTCAAAGGAAATATGCATATGAATTGAAACAGGCAATAAATCCACATTTAAATGAAATATAACAGGTACTGAGGAGATAAAGCTATGTTAAATAATTTAAAAGAATTTATAACTGCGAATCGATATTCAAATAAATGGAGACAATAAATACTAATTTCATTCAAACAGTAATGTATTGTATCTAGGAAAAAATATATTCTTCATTAAAATCTATAAATTTATTAACCTATACTTAACCAGTAACTTGGAAGAGGTGAATAACAATATTATACCAACAATAGAGGATAGAAAAATGTGAAACACATATCTCTATCATAATACATATGCAACACATAATACATGTAAATAGAATTTACAACCTTTTACCCCAAAAACTCATTATTACGAACACTCCCAAACACAGAATCACATAACACATAGAATTATTGCACAAAATCCACAGAATAATCAGAATTCGAATTATCAGAGGGCATAAAAACATCCACCTTCATATCTTTCCAGCTAAAGCTCGTTATCTACAACTCTCAAGGCAAGTACATTGAAACCTCAATATGTGTTATGACATAACCTCAACAATAGCAATTCGCAGCTTTTTTCAACAAAATTTTCTTTAATCTTTTTGAAAACGATTTCCGGAGTTAAAATCAAAACGTCAAGTATTTTTTAGGTAATAATCCAATACTTGTCATTACAACCAAACTGTGGTCAATCCCATTAGACCAGTAAGGATCTGTGAAAAAACGTCTAGTTTTGGATGTGAGAGGTGGCATTCGGATTTTTGCAGATAAAGTTAGGTGACACCTTCAGTAATAATAATTGACTTATGCTCCTTCTCAAATATGCCCGGAACATTAACAAAAAAATTAAAATATTTAAAAATTTCGAAAAACATCGATTTTTTTCCGCTTTCTTTGCTTATAACTTTCAAACGATTCGTTTTGGAACAAGGTCGTACAGAAATAAAATAAAGATAATTGAATTTTGTATGATATAAGACTGGTCAAAAATGTCTTAATGCAATATAGCAATAAATACAAAATAAGGGGGCAAAATACGCCTATTGTTATTCAATGTTTTTTAACCATTTTGGTGGCACATAGAACCTTATTAATTCGCTTAGGAAATTATTTGTGACATACTTAAACCGTGTACCAAATTTCATTAAAATCGACCTAATAGATGTTGCGTAATAAATTTGCAATATAAATTTTTTTAAAAAAGTTCAAATTTTTTAAAATCTTTCTGAACAAAAAGTAGACCATTTAGAAGTTGTCTAATTTTTTTACATATAAAGAGGTGCTCTACCTATCTAATACACTTCACAGAATTAAAATCTGATTATTTAAGGGGCCTCAGCAATGTTTTAAATTTATAAACAATTTTTTGGCTTATAAAAAAATAGCTTTGTTTAATAATAAAAAAAATGGATTTTTAGCAATGCTAATAATTAAAACCGGTATAATTTGACTTAAACTTTCAAATGCTGTCAGCAGAATTGCTATTTTATTTTGTTAATCAAAAGTTATTCGCGTTCAAAAATTGCAATTTTTCGAAAGTTTTGCCGCGTTTATCTCGAAAACTATGCGGAAAAACTTGTAAGAACATTTTTTGCTTAGAATTACCCAAGAAATACAAAAAAAATGTTTTATTTTGCGAAAATCGATGTTATGTAATTCCTCAAGTTCTTTGTTTATAACAATCTTATCGACAACCGGATCAACTGATACCCAAAAAATTCGTGTTCTACGGGTCAAAATACATAAAAAACTTTGGTAAGTCCATCTAAATAAAGGAGCCCGTAACACCCCCTCCTGGCCACAGCACTAATTTGTTTATAAGCCAAAAATTGTTTATAACTTTAAAACATTGCTGAGGCTGCTTAAATAATCCGATTTCAATTCTGTAAAGTGCATTAGATAGGTGGAGTGCTTCTTTATATGTAAAAAAATTGACAAAACTTTGTATGTTCTAGTTTTTGTTTTGCAAGATTTTAAAAAATTTTAATTTTTTAAAAAATGTTTAGATTGCAAAATTATTATTCAAAATCTAGTAAGTCAATTTTAATGAAATTTGGTGTACGGTTTTAGCACATTACAAAAATTTTCTAAGCGAATTAAGAAGGTTCCAAGTATAACCTAAGTGATGGAAAATCATTGAATAAGGACAGGCTTGTTTTGCCGTCTTATTTTATATTTATTGCTATTTTGCAGCAAGGGTGATAAATTAAGACATTTTTAACCAATCGCATCTGATAGAAAATTTAATTATCTTTGTTTTATTCCTATACGACTTTGTTCCAAAATGAATCGTTTTAAAGTTATAAGCAAAAAAAGTAGAAAAAAAAACGAAATTTTTTGAAATTTTTAAATATTTTATTGTTTTATTAATGTTCCGGGCATATTTGAGAAGGAGCATTAATCAATTATTATTAACGAAGTTATCACCTAACTTTATCCGCAAAAATCTGAATGCCACCTCTCACATCCACCTAAAAACAGGTCCTTACTTGTCTACATATAAACACAACAATTTACGTTTTGTCTTTTGATTTGAATTATTAGATTTCTTCTTCTTCAGCTTTTTCCCATTATGAGTTCGCCGTTTTCGTCCTCCACAGTAGAGATGTTGAAAAAGTATCTATTTGTTACAAAGTACTCGTTACTTACGAATACCGAAAGTAACGATTACTATACAAAGAGGCAAATCGTTACTTTGATTACTCTTGATTACTTCATTTCTTCGTACCAATCGTATCACAGCGAGTAACGACTATTGTATCTACTTTGATTACTCTGATTACTTCGTACCAATCGTATCAGAGCGAGTAACGACTATTGTATCTACAACCAGTACACTTGATTACTTTCTACCAATCGTATCCCAGCGAGTAAAAACAGATCGGTGAAGGTCGTTGTTATATCGGAATACCTATACAAAATTCCTACCTACTGAGAAATACGATTCTCGATGTTACATTACTCAAATACAAAAATAATAAAAGCAATCATAGTAATCAAATCATTTTTATCCTTAACAGATCGGTGAAGGTCGTTGTTATATCGGAATATCTATACAAAATAGCTACCTACTGTGAAATACGATTCTAGATATGATTACCGGTATGTACTGAAATACAAAAGTAATCATAGTAATCAAATCATTTTTATCCCTTAAACAGATCGGTGAAGGTCGTTGTTATATCGGAATACCTATACAAAATACCTACCTACTGAGAAATACGATTCTCGATATGATTACCGGTACTCAAATACAAAAGTAATCATAGTAATCAAAGTAACGAATACTGTAAATGATTACTTTATACAAAAGTAACGATTTGTAACGAATACTCGAAAGTAACTATAATCAACATCACTACTTCACAGCACTCTATTCTCCCAGTCGCCGTCTCCGAGGTCTCTATGTATCGTAGCATTTCCTATGTAGTTTTCCATCTCATGACAGGTCTTTCCGGCGGGTCACAGTCCAGTATTCGTTTCGGCCACCTGTGCTCTGGCATTCTTTGTAAATGCCCGTACCATTGCAAGGCTCTGTCTTGCGACTTTTTTCTAATTGAGCATTCTACTTCCATTATGTTCCATATTTCCTCTGTTCTTATTATAGAATATACTATACTATCATCTCTGGTGATTTGTAGACATCTCATCAACTCCAATTCAACTGTTCGTATTTTATTTCGTATTGTTTTGTCATTGCCCATACTTCCGCTCCATATTGGGTAATATCTGGTAATATTCACTATGCTCTGTAAGACGGCTTATCATTGACCTTAAATACTTAAAAGTCTTACAACCCTTAATAGTGTCTTCTAAACTTCAAATCTGCAACCTCGGATCCATTACATAATAAGTATTCGGTATTACACCTGAAGGGGTGCCGGTTTTCAATACCCCTTCAGGGAGAGTCTTGAATTGATAACAGTGTCTCTTTCAGCGGTTTTCACTTGCAGTAAGTTCAAGTTCAATGTGCCGCTAACCTTCGATTGCTCAGTAGAGAAACCAGAGAATAATAACCACAGAGAAACGACACGCCTTTGATCTTTGGTGGCTAAGCCGCCAACGACACTTCAAGCAACCAGACCGACCATCGAAGTAATAGTCAGTGGGCATATCACACAATATAAATTCGTAAATAAAATTAAGCACTTATGTTGACTTTCAATAAATTAATATAGAATATTGCACCGAGAAAAAAGTTTCGTACAGGGCCGGCTTTTGTTGGCATTCTTTATAATAATGGAATTATTTTTGATTTATAAAAGGTTGCAAATATATCGCACAATGCAAAGTAATGATGAAAATCATATTGATTGGAACCATAAACAAAAATACCTTTTTGTTTGTCCTGATTTTGGCATTGAAAGACCAATAATAAAATATACCTATTTATTACGGTAGGTGTGGCTTTCACTGATTGTTTTTGGCTTGGGCTGATACAAGATATAATTTGTTCGTCGAGGTATTTCCTAATAAATTATATTTTTTAATATAGGTTATCGAAAGATAACACAGCCATTGTAACGGCTACAGAAATGTCACAAACTCTGAAAGTTCCAATTCTCTTTGGGTGACAAATGTTCGTTATCGATAACAAGAAACTTTATGTTGAAATCGAATGTCAATATTGTTCTTGTCTTGGAAACCTATCAAAAGTACAGTTTTCCTTTAAAGTCGAATATCGGAGCAAACGAATAAATACCCAAGAAGTACTGTAAGAGTATATTTCTATAAATATAAATATGTAACAATCTAAAAAATAATCAAAAAAGTATTATATGAATCGTTACAATTACACCGATTTGTAACATTACATACACTATACATTCAGTATCATTGTAAATCCAGGATGTCCACCGGTATAAAATGGCGGATTACATATTTTTTCACAACTACTTCAACATGGGTATCAAATGAAAGGGTTTGACTATTAATAAAGAGTTCATTATAGAAAATCCAAAATGGCCGCCAAAAAATGGTGGGTTACATATTATTTAATTTCACAACTACTTCAATATGGGTATCAAATGAAAGGGCTTGACTACTAATAAAGAGTTCATTATAGAAAATCCAAAATGGCCGTCAAAAAATGGTGGGTTAGATATTTAATTTCACAACTACCTCAATATGGATATCAAATGAAGGGGCTTGATTAGTAGAAAAGAGTTCATTATAGAAAATCCAAAATAGCTGCCAACAGAATAGTGGATTACATATTTTCGTTGGCATACTGTTATACCCCCATCTACTGTTTTTTTATTTTTATTGACTTCTAAAAGGCATTTGATCGTAGTAAATATTTTATATTGATCGAGGTTTTAAGAATCATTGGCAAGATTTTCCCAATTATCGCCCCAATTATGTCTCCAACAATTTTTAGTTTGAATAGTATTTTGATTTTGTTTGCGTCGTGTAAATCAGAAATTGTCGTGTATAGAACTCTTTATATATTTTTATTTCGTAAAAATAGGATATCTTGGAATGCGATGACACCCGGACAACATCTGTTTTGACCTGGTTGGCCCTTCGGAGACTTGCGTCTGTTATGAAAAATACATGCACTGACACCAAATTTATTATTTTTATTTTGAAATAGGTATCCTTTGGTTGGCAGAGCAAAGTTTAGTTTTTTTATGCATTACGTAGGGGTAATGTATACAAGGAAATGAATCACTTTCTTCATGATTTATTATCAATAATATTTAATCAAGTCAAATTAAGACTATTAGATACCTAATAACTAATATGTAAAAATTACAAAGCAATAACAATTACCTATTATTATTCTTAGGAAATCTAAATAAACTTATTTCTCTTCCTGTCGCAGAGGAACATCCGTGAACCACACACGAGTAACCAGACATTTTAACTATTATAATTATTATATAAATGCTCAAACTTGTTAAGTCAAATATTTACCATACACGCCTACGGACTATCGTAAAACAACCAGAGTGGCAGAATTAGCTGGAATTAGAATGTGTTGGGAACACTTAAAGCAACCAGGTTCGCGCATGCGTCTTCAAAAACGGTACACATTTTGAGTACGGTCGTGTCATTTCTCTGTTGTTCTCTGAGAGAAACTTTTAATGAACTTTGAGAAGGTGCTGTAATTCTGGCCTGTTGAATTGGTTAATTAAATAAAACACTTGCTATTTTGTTAGAACTGTAATGGAATTTGAAAGGGCAAGAAATAGAATATTATTTGAACATTTGAGTGACCAGCTACCGTAAAACACCACAACGACTTTTCACATTTTACCGGCGTTCTTTGCAACTTGCAACGTGGAGAATACTCTCCGAAAAAACATAGATTTTGCGTATCTGTTCGTTACGAGCCTCGATAGCTCACTGCCGCTTGCACCCCGCTAATGAAACACTTTCTTGGAAATTGGTCTACAGACACTGTGTAATGAAGTTATTTATGTTTTGTCAGAGGCGGCGCGGTATATTTATTGTTTGTGAAATAAAATTATTTGGTTTCTCCAACAACACCTATTTATCTTGAGTCCCCATATTCTTCCTTTAATTTCCTTATCATATATTCCATATTCCATGTCCTCCCTGTCTTGTGCAAAAATGACTTGGTCATCGGCGAAAAGTAGTGAATGTCTTGTACTGTAATATATTATTAGATTTCAAAACCAAAATAATGGGCTATTTTCATGTACTGAAACATTTACATAGATATTATATATTATACGTGTACAACTAACAATGACGAAGTATACCTACCATTCATACTAATTTCCATTAACGATCTTACAAAAGACAGGTTAATCATCCTCCTGTTAAAAAAACAATTATTTATATCACTATCCAAACTCCAAACCACTTGACGTGATAGGATGACGAGACCATGTATAAATATAAAAATTATTTCGCGATTATTCATTCATTCCCAGATAAACTTGTTTTTACACATTGTAATGTAATCATTTACAACAAAACTTTTGAATATGCATTATATCCCAATGTTCACAAGTCAGTGCAGTACCGTAGACGAAAGCATTATAATAGGTGGATATACTATTAGGATACAATAGTAGTAACAATATAATATGTATATTACAAGAAATAAGAAATAAGTGCAAAAGTTTAAAAATGCGAAACATGTAAAATAAAAATAAAACAACAATAATATCGATAAGCTCTGCATAAAATTAATTTTAATTACAAAAAGTTACAGTCGAGTAGCATGTAATAATGGTATTAAAGGTAAAACTGAATTGTATGATTATTTAAACAATTTGAATAGTATGTAGTTTGGTCTGAACAAATATATGAATGGCAACATAATATTAACATTAATAGAAACCATAAATATTATACTGGATATCGTATTCAAATGCACAATTTAACGTACACCAGCGTTTCCCAAATGGTGGGTCGCGACCCGGTACCGGGCCACGAAAGCAAAATGCCGGGTCGCCTGGCTTTGACGAATAGGTTTTTTTTATAAATAAAAAGAGAGAATTAATAGCTACCATAAAGAATATGTTTTTGAATTTTCTCAGAACGCTCAATCTGAAAACCTTGTACTGGCTTCTTATGAAATATCAAAATTAATTGCTGAAACAGGTTATCCACACACAATTGCCAATAAATTAATAGTTTTAGCAATGAAAATAGTAGCATCTCGGATAATATGTGATGAAAAGCAGGAAAGGCAAGAAGTGAATTCGCTGGCTCTATCAAATAACACATTGAAGCGTAGGCTTGTGGAGATGGCAGATAATATTGAAGAAACTATTATATGTCACTTAAAGGACTATAACTATTTTTCCTTGCAACTTGATGAAAGTACAGACATATCAGATAATGCTAATCTAATATGTTTTGTAAAACACGATTTTGAAAAATTATTCACGAAGAATTTCTATTTTGTAAATCTTTGTCAACAAGAACAACAGCTGAAGAAATATTTAATCTAATTGCTAGCTGCATTAGTGATAATGGAATTGAATATAATAAATGTGTGGGACTTAGTAGCGATGGATCACGGACAATGGCAGGCACTCGTACTGTACTTTTTCCGGGGATCAAAGCCTTAGCACCTGAATGTATTTGGGTGGATTTAGCATCCACAGAGAGGTATTAGCTGTCAAAGAAATGCCACTGATTTTAACCGAATCTATGAAGAAGAGGGTAAATTTTTTAAAAAGTCTCTCCCACTGAACTCACAAAGTATTCTCTGCTTTGTGCAGAGAAAAGGGAAATGAACAGTGGTGTCATGGCAAAATTAGCAGTGCGGGAACGCAGTGCCGGAACGCATTGCTAATTTTTGTTTACAAAACCTAAATTTTCTATTATTTTTTTTTCTTTTCTTAACCAGTGCGGGAACGGCGTTCCCACGCGTTCCCACACCATGACACCACTGGAAATGAACATGAAGATCTTATTTTGCACTACGAAGTGCGTTGACTATCAAAAGGGAATGTTTTAGAAAGACCTATTGAATTGAAGGAAGAGAAGGTGGAAGCTGCAACAAAAAAACTTAATTTGTAGACACTTCGCGCGGAAGCAGGAAATTACAAAGCTTTTGCAAAGCTAACGGAACTACAAAAAAAATAATATCTTAAATTTATTGTCGGATGAGATTTCAGAGGCTTTCAAGAAACACCTGCTAGGACTGGAGGTTCTGCAAGAGGCAAATCTGAAGGAATACTTTCCCCCATCCACAGCAACAAAGCGTGGATAAGGTATCCATTTACAATGGACGTATGTTGAGTCAGTAATTGAACTATCGTGTGATAAAGCACTCAAAGACATAATATTAGAAAAATACCACTGATAGATTTTTGGCTGTTTTCCCGCCAGGAGTAGGTACAAGTACCCAGTTTTAGCAGAAAAAGCGATAACATTTCTAATTCCTTTTGTTACGACCTATAAGTGTGAGGTAGGGTTTTTAACACTGCTTTTCCTTAAAAATATTATAGGAACCATTTGGAAGTCGAACCGGACCTGAGGATAAAATTAACATCTACTTCTCTGTAATATTTGATTATTATTTTGTTTTATTACATTTGTGGTTGAGCTGATTCTTTATTAAAATATATAAAACTGTAATAAATATTTAAATATGTTTTCTTGTACACACACAATGCACTATGCAAAAAATTAGTGGGTCACCAAGGATAAGCACAAAAATAACCGGGCCACGGAAAAATAAGTTTGGGAAACGCTGACGTACACTATAATACTTGACAAGTTCCAGGTAAAATAATGAAATGAAATATAAAAGGAACAATAAAAAATCACAAACATTTAATAAATACAAGGCAATATTATGACCAATATGAACGATCATCATCATTGGCTCGACACTTGTCCATTCCTTTATCTCCGAATTTTTCCCAATTACATATCTTTCTTTGCTGATGTTATTAATATTTTTACCTTTAAATAATTGATGGATTCGACCGTTACTTGATGGAAGTTCATTTTATCTAACAATAAAACACTGAAAACGTTTGTTTTCTATACTTCCACAAAATTTATTACAACTTACACTACAATAGAAAACAAACGTTTTCAGTGTTTTATTGTTAGATTTTTACCTTTCTTCTTTTATTTTATAGGTATTGTAATTCTCGTTTGTTTTATTTTTCAGATATTGTTTCTATGCTTTTTTCTTCTTTTTACTAGCTTTTTTGTTTCTTAGGCTACGGCTCCACGGGCGAGAAATTGACGCTAGCAGTAGCCGTAAAACGAACTTAAGGTTCCGCGGAACGGAATGGGAATAGCCGAACTGAACCGACTACGCACAAGTCCTGTAGTCGGTACAGTTCGGCTATTCCCATTCCGTTCCGCGGAACCTTAAGTTCATTTTACTGCTACTGGTAGCGTCAATTTCTTGCCCGTGGAGCCGTAGCCTTAGATTCACCACGTCGCGTCGTCTGTTTCTTTGTTGAGTCTTTTTACTTGTTCTACATACTTCCTTAGCTGCAATCAATAGTATATCCCTATATTTGTTCCATAGTATGTTTATATCATTGTTGCCTTCTGTTTTTTAATTGCTAAGTTTTTCATTTACTTATTTCTCAATTTTTTGCCATTTCTTTGTTTATTACTTTATACATTTTTATCTCTTTTTTAATTGGTTTTTCTTTCCCATTTCTGTACTAAGCTTTTCCTTCTTTTTTGATTTCGTCTCGTATCTTAGTTACTATCATGCTGTCAACTAGTATATAGTTAACGATGGATTTCTCGTTTCGACTTTTGACTTCTCTAGTATGCTTTATACACGTGGATTTCTTTGTGCTGTGAAATTTACATACCATTTCTTATTTTTTCCTTTTTATGTTGATGATATGCGTCAGTGTCCATTAGGCTTTATAATTACAGAGAATTTGCTGTTCCAAAGTTCATTAGCTTATACTTAGTATAAGTGTAAAAATTGCAAATGGAGTTTAAACAAGCTTCACTGTGTTTACTTTTCCTCTGTACCGTAGACTGATGGTTTAATGTAATGTTTAGAATGCAGTTTAATCACAGATAAGTCACGATAAGTGAAGATGTTGGCGTGCTACTTGTTTAAACAAATCGTTACCAGTAGGTAATGCCGACGAATCGAAAAGTTCAAAAAACTTCCTGTAGATCTACATATTTATGTAATACATTTTTGTTTTGTTACTCACACTCTTTTATTTTGTTAATTGTATTAAACGGAAACTACACAACATTTACAATGTTTAAAGTTTAGTTGATCATGACAGATGATTCAAAATTTTGCTTATTCTGTATTGATATTAAGTAGTCCTATTCTTGCGTTAATGAAAGTTCATTAGATTTCCATTTGCAAGGGTAAACTGTAGACGAATTCGGAATAGAAAGTTATTCATAACATCGCCCAATAGCTTCCAGTAAGCATGGAATCGAAGTTCGCCAGCATTTCATGCCAATTCGAGCAATAATACTTGTAAGAGCATGCGATCCGCCTACTTTCATACTCTCAAGGAAGAATAATTAAGAAGCCAACAAAAGACTGAAAACCCATTGCAAAAACCATTTTATCATTTATAAAGGGTACAACAGGTGAATTACATCATTCAGTCATTCAGCTCTACACGGTCCAATGCCTTTTTGTAGATCTATGAAGCAACAGTAAGCCTGCACGTTTTATTTTAGTGATTTTTCCATGACTTGCCTGACGACCAGAACTGCGTCGTAGGATCGTCCGGATCTAAAGCCTTGTTGTTCATCTGCTAGATCTATTTCGTTGGTGATTTTGGTGGTTATGACTTTTGTGGTCAATTTCAGAGCGGTACTAAGCAGGTTTGTTCCTCTGTAGTTTTCGGGTAGCGTTTTATCACCCTTTTTAAGCCGATATCAGCGGAAAGGGGCATACGTCAAGGAGACTCATTGAGCCCGCTGCTGTTGAACCTCATCATGGATGAAATCATTCATAAAGTCAAAAACCTGAGTATAGGGTACAGAAGGGGTCAAGAAAGTATCTCTATAGTAGATGCAGATGATGCCATACTTATTGCAGAGAGTGAAGATGGCCTTCAGAGACTTTTATATCAATTTAATATAACAGCAAGAAGAAAGTTCGACATAATAATATCACCAAATAAAACAAAATGTATTGTAATCTCTATAGGTGCAAGCTGGAAGCAAAATAATCCAGCAAGAAAGAAGTATCAGCTACCTGGGAGTGCTAATGCACAGTTATTAAAATACAGAAGCGGAAGTTGTCCAACAAATAAACGAAGCCAACAGAATAGCAGAATGTCTTAAACACACTATCTGGCGCAACACACATCTACTGACAGAAACAAAGGCCTAGATCTATAGGACAGTAGTTATGCCAATAATGACTTACACTTCGGAAACACAACCTGACACCACAAGATCAAAAAGACTGATGGAAACGTGTGAAATGAAAATAGTCCGAGATATCACAGGAAAATCATTATGGGATAGACAACGTACCGCAGACCTCAAGCAAAGCTGTAAAATAGAGAATGTAAATGAATGGACACTGAAAAGAAAAAAAGAATAGTATAGCCATATAAGCAGAATGGGAGAAGGAAGACTGGTAAAGATAGCACGAGGCAGATCAAAAAATGGCCGAAGGAGTATAGTGTCACGGTCCCAGGCCGGCCCTGTCAACACCAGAAGCTTCTGGCGACGAACTGTCTGAGAACCCTTTTAGTTTACTGAATTTGATTTATGTGTTTAAAAGGGGGACCTTTTTAACAGGTACACACCTCGATGTTTCTTTTTGTTCTAGAAAATGTAGTTTGTGTAAATAACCCTTCGATTGTTATTCTAGAATAGGATGTTTGTATTGTAAGAATTCTTCCGAAATAATATTTCTTATTCTGGAACATTGTAATACGATATAAAAAGGTGCATTTGAATTAGGGAGAGTTCAGTTGTTTTTGTTTCGTAAATAAATAAATTACTTCTATTAGATAAGTTATTATAAATTACGCGTGAGAATTCTTAGTTATGTGTTTTATTAGTGTAGTTAAATTAAGTGTTAATTGTACGTTTTATAAATAAAACAATATCAAGTAAGTCTTTGGTTTATTTAATAATAAATTGTGTTTTACTTCTTGTTTAGATGTAAGTTGTTAAAAATAAATAAAGTCATTTAAGATTAAACATTAGTGCCTAAAAGATCATAAAAACATAAATAATAAAATAGTAAAGTCAACCGCGTAAAGTCAGTTTTGTAACAATAGTAAAACCGCGTAAACTCAGTTTTGTAACATTGGTGTCAGAAGTGGGATAATAATACAGAATATAAACTCGCTTTAAATACAGTGTGGAATCTTTAAAAATAAATAAATCGTAATAAATAAAGTGTGTGACCATGTCTTCACAGCATAACCAGAAAATTACTGACCTGCTCGTTAAGGAGCTACGCAACGAATAAGAAGAGAGAGACATGGACGCTACTGGGAAAAAGGCTGATCTAGTCGAACGTCTAAAGAACGCTCTGCAAGAAGAGGGTCAAGATCCGGAAACCTATTTGTTTGAAGACAAGCATGCTGCTATGATTTCGTCAATTTCGAAAGTTTCTGGTGAAATCTCCCAAGTTTCGGCGGATATAACATCATTAGAACATAAAGTTTCTAGTGAGATTTCGAAAGTTTCAGGTGATATTTCATCCCTTGAAAGCAAGATGACTAATGAGATCTCTGCTAACATCTCTAAAGTCACTTCTGATTTTGACGACAAGATATCGTTCCTAAAATCTACTTTTGAAGAAAAGATCCAGTTTTACAGAAGATTCGAAAATGGAAGGAAGTTTCTAATCCGAACCGACCATGCCGCCTTAAATGGTTAATGCAGTTTAAGAATCCACAGAGTCAGATAGCCAGATGGATTGAACGACTTCAAGAATATGATTTCAAGATCGAGTCAAAGGCCCAGCAGAGTGTTCCCATTGCAACAAGACAGAGTCAAAGGAAGCAGCAATACTAAGAATAACAGTGGTCAACGACGAGTGGACGCCTACCAAGATCAAGGAAGAACAAAAAGAAACATCGAGGTGTGTACCTGTTAAAAAGGTCCCCCTTTTAAACACATAAATCAAATTCAGTAAACTAAAAGGGTTCTCAGACAGTTCGTCGCCAGAAGCTTCTGGTGTTGACAGGGCCGCCCTGGGACCGTGACAATAGAAAGACCAAGGAAGAGATGGAGTGACAACCTGGATATCTGATGAGGAGGCATCCGAAGATGTAACAGTCGCGCCTGGCGCGAGCCTATTAAGGAAGCAGGAGGAAGAAGAAGAAAGGGTACAACAGAGAAAAAAGAAGGACTGCCAAGAAAACACAAAATAGAAGATAAAAATTTAATTGTACAAATTTTTATGTATGTGTTCCTTTTTTTAATTCAATCAATCCGTTTTGAATGATATAACCCTGCAATTTTCATTTCGTAATCACGTTTTTTTCTGAGTAAATCGTTAAATTGCGTTAGCTTATTATTTTCCAATGCAGTGTATAAGTTTTTTTCGCTTCGTTGGCTTCGATAATCTATGTAATTAGAAGTACTCCAAGCAAAAAATATTACTTATAACTGTTCATTCAGCACGCAAAACCTCTCGTTTTTAATTCACTCTCTGATTAGTTTGTATTATCGATAAATTTATGAGATTATAAATGCAACTAGTATTCTTCGAAACGTAAATATAATAGGCCTTGGGCCCGCATATACAATTATTATTTATGACCACACCGTTGAAACTTTTTGTACTTGTTATTTGGATGGAGTCGGACAAATTTTGAGCTTGGCGCATTATGGTAGTGGGGCGTTTGTCTGTCAAGCGGTGACGAAGTTGTCAATTTTATGCAAGAAAAAAATTTATTACCACATTGGTCATTCTATTTTAATCAATGGATTTTATCATATAAACAACGAAAACAATTTTGTCGGACAAAAATATTGGGGCATATGACGCGTCGGACACGCTAAATATGTCAAATTTATGAAAATAATAAATTTATTACCACATCGATAATTTTAACGGTATCTATCATAAAACCTTTTTACAATAATGTGGTAACCTTGTCGGACAATTTTCACGGGGCATATGCGCAGTCGGACGCGCCGAAGATGTCAATTTCCTGAAATTTTTTTATTTACAACCATTTTTCCGACAGC
This sequence comes from Diabrotica virgifera virgifera, assembly GCF_917563875.1. Classification (NCBI taxonomy): domain Eukaryota; kingdom Metazoa; phylum Arthropoda; class Insecta; order Coleoptera; family Chrysomelidae; genus Diabrotica; species Diabrotica virgifera. The sequence goes on along the minus strand of NC_065449.1, from coordinate 205,256,625 downwards.
ATTAGTAGGTTATAAGTAATTATATTCTTAATCAAAAAATCAAAGCGTCGGACAAAAATATTGGGGCAACTCGACAGTCGGACAAAAAATTTAATTTTTATTAGTAAAGTATACTTTCAAATTATGCTGGGTTCGTGCATCCCTTATCTTTACAACCATTTTTCCGACAAAAGTAGTAGGTTACAAGTAATTATATTCTTAAACAAAAAATGTAATTGTCTGACAAAAATGTTGGGGCAAACGAACAGAAAACTTAATTCCTTTAGGCTATCGACGAGGAGGTATTATCAAAAAAAAAATTTAAAACAGTGTTTCTCGGTTACTTTTGAATCGATTTAGCTGAAAATTGGTACACACACTAAGTAAAGCATTTAAAAGGATATGACGCAGATCGGAACCCAAAATTTTCTTAAAAAATTTTCCGACAAGAGGGAAAATTTTAGAAAAATTGTGATCTGATAATTTGTGTACCTACTCCTTGAACAACGACAAACATCGTTCTGTATTTTTTTTCTCGAATTAAAAAAAATTTTTCAGCACATGTATCAGGTTATAAGTAGTTATATTTCAAATCAAAAAATCTAAGTGCCCGACATAAATAGTGGGGCACATCCAAAGTCGGACAAAAAATTTAATTTTTATTAATAAACTATACTTTTAAACTATTCTGGGTTCGTGCATCCCTTATCTTTACAACCATTTTTCCGACAAAAGTAGTAGGATACAAGTAATTATACTCTTAAACAAAAAATGTAATTGTCTGACAAAAATGTTGGGGCAAACGAACAGGAAACTTAATTCTTTTAGGCTATGGACGAGGAGGAATTATCCAAAAATATTTTAAAACAGATTTTTTCGGTTATTTTTGAATCGATTTAGCTGAAAATTGGTACACACACTAAGTAAAACATTTAAAAGGGTATGACGTAGCGCTGTACCCAAAATTTTCCCAAAAAAATTTCGGACAAGAGGGAAAATTTTAGAAAAATTGTGATCTGATAATTTGTGTACATACTCCTTGAACAACGACAAACATCGTTCTGTAGTTTTTTTTTCTCGAAATAAAAAAAAATTTCCGATACAAGTATCAGGTTGTAAGTAGTTATATTCCAAATCAAAAAATCTAAGTGTCCGACAAAAATATTGGGTCAAATCCAAAGTCGGACAAAAAATTTAATTTTTATTAATAAACTGTCTTTTAAACCTTTCTGGGTTCGTGCAACCCTTACCTTTAAAACCATTTTTCCGACAACATTAGTAGGTTATAAGTAATTATATTCTTAATCAAAAAATCAAAGTGTCCGACAAAAATATTGGGGCAACTCGACAGTCGGACAAAAAATTTATTTTTATTAGTAAAGTATACTTTCAAATTATGCTGGGTTCGTGCATCCCTTATCTTTACAACCGTTTTTCCGACAAGAGCAGTAGGATAAAAGTAATTATACTCTTAAACAAAAAATGTAATTTTCTGACAAAAATGTTGGGGCAAACGAACAGGAAACTTAATTCTTTTAGGCTATGGACGAGGAGGTATTATCCAAAAATATTTTAACACAGATTTTTTCGGTTATTTTTGAATCTATTTAGCTGAAAATTGGTACACACACTAAGTAAAACATTTAAAAGGGTATGACGTAGAGCCGTACCCAAAATTTTCCCAAAAAAATTTCGGACAAGAGGGAAAATTTTAGAAAAATTGTGATCTGATATTTGCGTACATACTCCTTGAACAACGACAAACATCGTTCTGTAGTTTTTTTTCTCGAAATAAAAAAAAATTTTCGATACAAGTATCAGGTTATAAGTAGTTATATTCCAAATCAAAAAATCTAAGTGTCCGACAAAAATATTGGGTCAAATCCAAAGTCGGACAAAAAATTTAATTTTTATTAATAAACTGTCTTTTAAACCTTTCTCGGTTCGTGCAACCATTACCCTTAAAACCATTTTTCCGACAACATTAGTAGGTTATAAGTAATTATATTCTTAATCAAAAAATCAAAGTGTCGGACAAAAATATTGGGGCAATTCGAAAGTCGGACAAAACATTTATTTTTATTAGTTAAGTATACTTTCAAATTATGCTGGGTTCGTGCATCCCTTATCTTTACAACCATTTTTCCGACAAAAGTAGAAGGTTACAAATAATTATATTCTTAAACAAAAAATATAATTGTCTGACAAAAATGTTGGGGCAAACGAACAGAAAACTTAATTCTTTTAGGCTATCGACGAGGAGGTATTATCAAAAAAAAATTTTAAAACAGTGTTTCTCGGTTACTTTTGAATCGATTTAGCTGAAAATTGGTACACACACTAAGTAAAGCATTTAAAAGGGTATGACGTAGATCGGAACCCAAAATTTTCTTAAAAAATTTTCCGACAAGAGGGAAAATTTTAGAAAAATTGTGATCTGATAATTTGTGTACATACTCCTTGAACAACGACAAACATCGTTCTGTAGTTTTTTTCTCGAAATAAAAAAAAATTTCCGATACAAGTATCAGGTTATAAGTAGTTATATTCCAAATCAAAAAATCTAAGTGTCCGACAAAAATATTGGGTCAAATCCAAAGTCGGACAAAAAATTTAATTTAATAAACTGTCTTTTAAACTTTTCTGGGTTCGTGCAATCCTTACCTTTAAAACCATTTTTCCGACAACATTAGTAGGTTATAAGTAATTATATTCTTAATCAAAAAATCAAAGTGTCGGACAAAAATATTGGGGCAACTCGACAGTCGGACAAAAAATTTATTTTTATTAGTAAAGTATACTTTCAAATTATGCTGGGTTCGTGCATCCCTTATTTTTACAACCATTTTTCCGACAAAAGTAGTAGGTTACAAGTAATTATATTCTTAAACAAAAAATGTAATTGTCTGACAAAAATGTTGGGGCAAACGAACAGAAAACTTAATTCCTTTAGGCTATCGACGAGGAGGTATTATCAAAAAAAAAAATTTAAAACAGTGTTTCTCGGTTACTTTTGAATCGATTTAGCTGAAAATTGGTACACACACTAAGTAAAGCATTTAAAAGGGTATGACGCAGATCGGAACCCAAAATTTTCTTAAAAAATTTTCCGACAAGAGGGAAAATTTTAGAAAAATTGTGATCTGATAATTTGTGTACATACTCCTTGAACAACGACAAACATCGTTCTGTATTTTTTTTCTCGAATTAAAAAAAAATTTTCAGCACATGTATCAGGTTATAAGTAGTTATATTTCAAATCAAAAAATCTAAGTGCCCGACATAAATAGTGGGGCACATCCAAAGTCGGACAAAAAATTTAATTTTTATTAATAAACTATACTTTTAAACTATTCTGGGTTCGTGCATCCCTTATCTTTACAACCATTTTTCCGACAAAAGTAGTAGGATACAAGTAATTATACTCTTAAACAAAAAATGTAATTGTCTGACAAAAATGTTTGGGCAAACCAACAGGAAACTTAATTCTTTTAGGCTATGGACGAGGAGGTATTATCCAAAAATATTTTAAAACAGATTTTTTCGGTTATTTTTGAATCGATTTAGCTGAAAATTGGTACACACACTAAGTAAAACATTTAAAAGGGTATGACGTAGCGCTGTACCCAAAATTTTCCCAAAAAAATTTCGGACAAGAGGGAAAATTTTAGAAAAATTGTGATCTGATAATTTGTGTACATACTCCTTGAACAACGACAAACATCGTTCTGTAGTTTTTTTTTCTCGAAATAAAAAAAAATTTCCGATACAAGTATCAGGTTGTAAGTAGTTATATTCCAAATCAAAAAATCTAAGTGTCCGACAAAAATATTGGGTCAAATCCAAAGTCGGACAAAAAATTTAATTTTTATTAATAAACTGTCTTTTAAACCTTTCTGGGTTCGTGCAACCCTTACCTTTAAAACCATTTTTCCGACAACATTAGTAGGTTATAAGTAATTATATTCTTAATCAAAAAATCAAAGTGTCCGACAAAAATATTGGGGCAACTCGACAGTCGGACAAAAAATTTATTTTTATTAGTAAAGTATACTTTCAAATTATGCTGGGTTCGTGCATCCCTTATCTTTACAACCATTTTTCCGACAAAAGTAGTAGGTTACAAGTAATTATATTCTTAAACAAAATATATATTTGTCTGACAAAAATGTTGGGGCAAACGAACAGAAAACTTAATTCTTTTAGGCTATCGACGAGGAGGTATTATCAAAAAAAAATTTTAAAACAGTGTTTCTCGGTTACTTTTGAATCGATTTCGCTGAAAATTGGTACACACACTTAGTAAAGCATTTAAAAGGGTATGACGTAGATCGGAACCCAAAATTTTCTTAAAAAATTTTCCGACAAGAGGGAAAATTTTAGAAAAATTGTGATCTGATAATTTGTGTACATACTCCTTGAACAACGACAAACATCGTTCTGTAGTTTTTTTTCTCGAAATAAAAAAGAATTTCCGACACAAGTATCAGGTTATAAGTAGTTATATTCCATATCAAAAAATCTAAGTGTCCGACAAAAATATTGGGTCAAATCCAAAGTAGGACAAAAAATTTAATTTTTATTAATAAACTGTCTTTTGAACCTTACTGGGTTCGTGCAACCCTTACCTTTAAAACCATTTTTCCGACAACATTAGTAGGTTATAAGTAATTATATTCTTAATCAAAAAATCGAAGTGTCGGACAAAAATATTGGGGCAACTCGACAGTCGGACAAAAAATTTATTTTTATTAGTAAAGTATACTTTCAAATTATGCTGGGTTCGTGCATCCCTTATCTTTACAACCATTTTTCCGACAAAAGTAGTAGGTTACAAGTAATTATATTCTTAAACAAAAAATATAATTGTCTGACAAAAATGTTGGGGCAAAATAACAGAAATCTTAATTCTTTTAGGCTATCGACGAAGAGGTATTATCAAAAAAAAATTTAAAACAGTGTTTCTCGGTTACTTTTGAATCGATTTAGCTAAAAATTGGTACACACGCTAAGTACTACACTTAAAAGGGCATGACAAAGAATTGTACACAAAATTTTCCAAAAAGATTTTTCGACAAGAGGGAAAATTTCGGAAATTTTTTTTAAAATTTTAGAATGTTCTCTACAAGGCGGAACCCGACATCCGACGCCCTGAAGGGCACTAAGGATTATGAGAAAGAAGAAGAAGAAGGAATGTTCTCTACGTTACGTCCTTATAAATATTATAAGGTGTATTTCTACAAATTTTCAGTTTGATCTATGTAGAACTAACCGAGAAAAATTGTTTATAGTTCGCTTTGGTCTCCTTGATGCTTATTATTTTTTTATATCCCAGAGAACGGCTGTTCCCGTACATGTGACACTATATTATACAAGAAATTTTCGATTTTCTAAATGTGACTGAATTGAAAAAATTGGGCCAAATCTAATCTTAAAATATAGGAAAAGAGATATATGTCAACCATCCATTTTGGTCCAAGGGTCTGGATTTTACGTCCCATTTAGAGTCTGTTTTTCGTTCTCGTCCCCAAAACTCCCAAAAATTTAGAAAATTTAAGTCCGACTTTACAGCTTCCTTTAGTACTGAACATTACCTTTCCAAAGCATGTTTATACCTTTCCAAAGCATGTTTAATTTTGAAAATTCTTCTCTTCTTCTTCTTCTTCCTTTTATATAGACATTACTCTGTCTGTTTTTCAATGTGCCTCCAGTAAGTTGTCATTCCACCTTTTTCGTGGTCTTCCCACTGATCGTCTTCCTATTGGGGAACCTTCTGTGACCCTCCTTACTACTCTATTTGTTGTCATTCGGCTTATGTGGTCGTTCCATTCTACTCTTCTGCTTTTCACCCCATAGGCGTAACCAGGGGGTGGTTTTGGGGGTTATAACCCCCCTTTTGGATGTACTTTGAGCTCTATACGCTTAACACAATTATTATTCCATACCCCCAGAGACCTTCAAGTAGACGTAACTCCCCCTTAGGATCATCCTGGTTACACCTCTGTTTCACCCAGTTATTAATGTTGTCCACCTTGCATCTCCTTCATATATCTGCACTTCTAGCTCTATCCCACAGCGTCTTACCATCGATTTTTCGCAATGTTTTCATCTCTGCTGTTTCTATAGCATTCTTTTTGTCCTTTCTGTATCAGGTTGTGTTTCTGCCGCGTATGTCATTATTGGTCTGATGACTCTTTTGTAAATTCTGCCTTTCACTTCTTTTCTGATGTTTTTATTTCTCTATATTGTTTCATTCAGGCAACCTGCGGCTCTGTTTGCTTTATTCACCTGATCTTCCACTTTTGTTTCGAGCTTTCCGTAGCTGCATAGTGTGATGCCTAGATATTTAAACTCCATGACTTGTTCTATTATTTGACCCTCCAGCTCTAATTTACACCTTATTAGATCTGCTGATATAACCATGCATTTAGTCTTTTTTAGGTAAATTTACATGTTAAATTTTCTAGCGGTTATATTAAATTCGTGCAGCAAACGTTGTAAATCATCTTCACTTTGAGAGATTAGTATTGCGTCGTCTGCACAGCAGATTATTTTAAGTGGTTTTTCTCCCATTTGGTATTCTTTTTTTGTTCTTACTTTTTTTATTATTTCGTCCATGATCAGGTTGAACAACAGAGGACTCAGGGAATCTCCCTGTCTTATCCCATTGTAATTTTGAAAATTGTATATACCATTCAAAAGTTACCGATCTCAGAAATTTTATTCAATTTCTATTTAAAAAGGGAAAAATGTTTTTTCTCAAAGTTCGCATCACCCCGTGGAATATTCTAGCATCTATAAAATACTAAAATTAAAACCTAACTATAGCCTCATTCCTTCTCAACATTCAGTTTTTTCATTCATTCGTTTATGTTGGATAATAAAAAAGTTAAGGACTTTAATAACTAGCCATGTTTTTCATAGACAAAGTGTGTTTTTAAATGGCAAACTTTAAGGAGTAATTGTGCATGACAAAATAAAGTCAGTTTGCTTTACGAGAAAAACGTATGTCCACAAATGCATCGTTTCCGAGATAGGGGGTGTTGAAGTTTTTCTGACAAACTGACGATTTATTTATTGCTTTAAAACCAGTTGAGATATGCAAATGAAATTTGGTGGGTTTTAAGAGGTAGTTATTGCACATTTTTAACTACAGTTAAGAATTTAATATTCACCATTGGCGCGCATACGGGTAATATGAGCCGAAAAATACGTAATTTAATATGAAGCCAAAAATGTATAAAAATTAATTTTTTTTAAATTGTACCAAAACGCCCCATTATTTTTGTCCGACAAGTGATCCAATATGCATTACACATGTAAAAAAACAGTACAAAATAAAAATAACATCTGTGGTAATAAATAAAAAAATTTCAGGAGATTGACATTTTCGGCGGGTCCGACTGCGCATATGCCCCGTGAAAATTGTCCGACAAGGTTACCACATTATTGTAAAAAGGTTTTATGGTAGATACCGTTAAAATTATCCATGTGGTAATAAATTTATTATTTTCATAAATTTTAAGTTATTTTTCGGGTGTAACTTCAATGATATTATGCTAAAAATGATGGTGTATCGCATATTTAAAATGCGTTTATCTCGAAAACGGTTGAGTTTAGGAAGATGAAAGAAGTATACCTTTATTAAGTAAAACTAATAGGAAAATAAAAATTTTAATGTCAAAATTATACAGAGTGAGGGATAAAAAAAATTGAACGTAATAAATGAGTGCTGAAAGGCATACGTGGCGCCCTCTGGACAATGCATAATTTTTGGTAAGGAATTTAGATTTCTAGACCCAAGAAACCCCCAAATATAAAATTTCATGTTGTTATCTCATACCTATCAGGAAATATTAAATAATAAATAAAAAAAAAGTTTAACTTTGACACCCTGTATCTCGGCTATTATAAACTTTGTACTAAGGTAAGTTAGCTTAAATCGGCCTATTTTAACCTCAGGAACCTGATGTTAAGCTATGGCCCATTCTTTACCAAACACCCTGTATGCATAAAAATTACTTCTTCTTTTAATTGTACCAAAACGCCCCATTATTTTTGTCCGACAAGTGATCCAATATGCATTACACATGTAAAAGAACACTACAAAATAAAAATGACATCTGTGGTAATAAATAAAAAATTTTCAGGAAATTGACATCTTCGGTGCGTCCGACTGCGCATATGCCCCGTGAAAATTGTCCGACAAGGTTACCACATTATTGTAAAAAGGTTTTATGATAGATACCGTTAAAATTACCGATGTGGTAATAAATTTATTATTTTCATAAATTTGACATATTTAGCGTGTCCGACGCGTCATATGCCCCAATATTTTTGTCCGACAAAATTGTTTTCGTTGTTTATATGATAAAATTCATTGATTAAAATAGAATGACCAATGTGGTAATAAATTTTTTTCTTGCATAAAATTGACAACTTCGTCACCGCTTGACAGACAAACGCCCCACTACCATAATGCGCCAAGCTCAAAATTTGTCCGACTCCACCCAAATAACAAGTACAAAAAGTTTCAACGGTGTGGTCATAAATAATAATTGTATATGCGGGCCCAAGGCCTATAAGGGGAATATAAATATAGACGAATTGATTAAAGAACGTTCCCACATCACGGGTTTTATGCAAAAAACAAAATCCGCCAGCTATGTTACAGTCCGTACACATGGCAGCGCTTCAACCGGCCCATAAATTGCGTTCTTGCTCGACAGTTTTGTTCGACGAGCAAGTCTGTTCGAACAAAAATGATTATTGCATCATGTTTGCAAGCAAGCAAGAACGACAGTTTTCAACCCACACACTTTCGTTTTGCGTCATTTTTGTTCGAATAGACTTGCTCGGCTAACAAAACTGTCGGAACAATAACGCAATCTGTGGGCTGGTTAAGGGGGGTTGAAATATTTAATTTTTTATTATTTCAAATAAAAGTGCATACTTTCAAGAATGCTCTCTGAAAATTTCAGATTGATCGGAGTAAAATTACCAGAGATACAGCGTGTTGAATATCTCTACCTTCGGCTCGCTTTGGCGCGACTTCGCACAGGTACGCTTGAGCGTAGTGAGAAACGTTAAACAACTATTCGCCTTCTCTTTTGTAGATTACCCCGCGATTCAAAAAACATATTCCAATGTACATCAATTTACGATTTGGCAGACAAATAATGAGATGAAGATGCAGTTGTCAAAACTTTAAAGGCATTTTTCTCAAAACTGCTTTTTCAAATGCGGTGGACATTGTAACTGAAAAACTACTTTCTACCTGAAATTTTGCACAGATTTTCTTTAGACATTTCATGAGGTAACAACTTCGAGATATTTTTCGTTTTGTGCTTATTTTTTGTTCAACAATAATAAATCTGATTTTCACAAAATTTTTACCAAAAATTTCGATTTTTGACTTCTGAGTCATACAAGAAATTCAAAAATCATTCAAAATAAAAAAACTCGAAGTTGAAACGCATAAGCTAATTAAATCTTTTTGAATTTTTTGTTTCGTATGATCCAGTGACAAGTTCTGATGTCCACCGCAAAATCCATTTTTTCTTGAGCTGCCTGTCAAAATTTATTACCAATGGCAAATTTTTCAATATTTTGGATTGAATTTTTTTTAAACATTCTTTGAATATTACCTAATATGCTTGTTTAATTTAAAAATAAAATAATTCTACCATAGTTTCGAAAAAAATTCACAAAAATGTGCTTGATTTGTTGATTTCAAACCATAACCCCCCCCCCCTTAAGAGAAGAAACCAACATTCATAGTTCGTAGACAAAAGAAAATGAAAATGATAATGAAAACCAATCGTTCCCTTCTTTCGGTGTAAGAAGAAAGTAATTACCGTATTGTCTGTATTCCGTGACATGTTGCAAAGATAAACCCATACGCAAGCTTTTGGTCATCTGAAAAAAGGCGAAGAACCTATTGTGTGGAAACTTTGCCTTAACCCAGTTTGTGCATGATACTATGGGCAGATCCTATACGGACACCAATATGTTTTGAAATAGCTATGATTGATATCGACGATTTTGTCTGATCAAGTCTTTCACATATGCCACATTCCTGGCTGTTGATGCATTACTCAATGCACCTGGTCGCTGCTTATCATTCATCTTCTGTCTTCCACTCGTTGTTTTAGACATCCATTCCTTGACAGTTGGATACGCAAACCATGCGTTTTCATAAACAACTTGCAGTCGCATATAAATTTGCAATGGTTGCAAGCCTTCAGCACACGAGAATTGAATTGGACGCTAATTATTTTTGGACGGTCAGTTGAGTGATTGCAACTGTTTCCAAAGCTAACCTGACCAAAGATACTTTTCAATTGAACAAGCGTATACTTATTATAAATTTTTATAAATATGGCGGATTTTTCACAACTAAGAACTCCCTGCAAGAGTCCTTCGGGTTCATATCTGTATACTTGATGAGTAACTACTACTTTTTTAAAATTATTTGTGGTATAATTAGTATTCTTTTTTCTTATAGGTGCTGAGTCAAGATTTGAAAAAAGAAAACCCATTCCAGTTCAAATTCCGTGCCAAATTCTACCCCGAAGACGTCGCCGAAGAACTCATCCAAGATATCACTTTACGCTTATTCTACTTGCAAGTGAAGAACTCCATTCTCTCCGATGAAATCTACTGCCCGCCCGAAACTTCCGTCCTTCTGGCTTCGTACGCCGTACAAGCCAGGCATGGAGATTATGATAAATCAACTCACACGCCAGGATTCCTAGCCAACGATAGGTTGTTACCTCAAAGGTAAGAACAATTTATATTAAGACACTAGAGTATAAGTCACTAGTAAGACGAACTAGAGATCCGAATTCGAAAATATTTATCTACTTATTTAGAAATTTTCCCGTGAGAAACCTAACTATGATAGCAATTTTTTTGAAAGACAAGAAGAAAAAAAATTGGTTAAAACGTACATAGATATCTTCGCAACAATGTCAATAAACAGTGGGATTATTCGATAGAAATAAAAAGCGGCGTATAGCAAAATCTCTCCCTTCTATCTAATCAGCCCTAAACATCCATCTTTGGACCTAGGTCTCCCGTTCCTTCTTCCATGCCTCTTTATCTTGGCATTTTGACCTGGCGTGTTTCTTCAGGTCATCTGACTATCCATTTGTGGCCTTTCCCTTTTTCGTTTGTGATTCCACAGTCTCCAATGTACAATCATCTTAGTTCATGTTTCACCCTTCTGCCTTTGGGTATGTCCGAATATCCGACGAACTTCTATTTAAGCTTTGCTACTTGGGTTGAGAGATCTCTCACTTTTGTTTTGTTACGGATCCATTCGTTTCTTTCCCTGTCTGTTATTTTAATGTTCAGCATCTGTCTTCTCTCCCTTCATCATCATCATCAGTGGGGTTACAGCTCTTAATGAGCCAAAGCCTTCTTCAGAACAATCCTGCATTCGCCCCTTGCGCCACAAACCTTGTTCTTTTATGCCTCCATATATTCGTCTTAGTATTTTTCGCTCGAAACGTTTGAGCAGTTCTTGGTCATTCTGTGTAAGTGACCAAGTTTCTGAACCATATGTTAGCACTGGTCTTACTAGTGTTTTGTATACAGTCAGTTTAATTTTTCTAGGCGTTTTTTTAGGTCATCTGTCTTCTTAAGCCATAGTAACACTTGCTATCTTTAGTTAGCAGCGAGCCTAAGTATATGAAGGTGTTGACACCTTCCAGTTCTAGGTCATCAATTATTATGCTTGTAGGTATCGGGTTGCTTGACCTAGTGCAACACATATATTTGGTCTTTTGAACATTTATATTTAGCCCATTCTCTGTGCAGATGCTCTTAACGACCGAGATGCTTCAGTCAGAGATTCTGTGGACCTACCTATGATGTCTATGTCATCTGCGTACCCGACAATTTGTACTGATTTGTTAAAGATAGTACCATTCGTAGTAATCTGGGACTCTCGAATTATTTTTTCTAATGCCAGGTTAAATAAGAGACACTATAGTTCATCACCCTGTCTTAGTCCATTTTTGCAATGGAAGGGTCTTGAGAGATCGTTTTGGATTTTTACCATGCTTTCTGCACCTGTGAGTGTAAGTTCAGTTAATTGGACAAGATGAAACGGTATTCGAAATTCTACCATAGCAAGTAGAAGTTTATTTCTATTAACGGAGTCGTATGCGGCTTTGAAGTCAACGAATATGTGGTGGGTGTCGACACCGAACTCTAGGGTTTTTTCAAGGATCTGCCTCACTGTAAATATCTGGTCCGTTGTTGATTTATTAGGACGGAAACCGCACTGATATCCTCCAACTATTTGTTCGGCGTAGTCTCTTCTCTCCCTTAGTCTCTCTTTTATTGCGCTATCTCTCATTGTTCCTCTGGTTCCTTCTCTCCATTCCAATGCTCTTGTTCCTCTCCGTCTTCTATTCCATGGGACATAGTGCTGGTTTTGGGCATCAGTTGTCTTTCATTTGCATTACTTCCCCGTACCATAAATTTTTTTTGTATTCAATTGTATCTACAGTATTGTAAATCCTATCTGTTCTTCTTCTTATTTATTCACTTGGGATGTGATCAAGTCTGGATATCCGACACGCTCTGCTTGGATAGTCCATTTCTACCACTTAGTTTTTTCTGTTCTTTCATCGTCATTTGCTAACATTCAGATACTTACATTAAAATTGGTTCTACAACCGACTTGTAGATATTGTCATTTTTGTGGGTAAACTAATTTTAGGAGACCAAAGTAATGAGTTCAGCGTTTGTACCACATTTCGGCACTATTGTGTTTTCTGCTGAATGTCTCGTTTCGATGTTTCTTAGTTAGTCTTAGGAGGATTATGCTTAGGACCTTTTTTGTTTAAAATATAATGTAGAACATTTTTTATTTTGAATACAACACGCTAAACCACACAGTTTTAGAAATATTGACGAAAAACGTAAAAAACTACTAATTTGCCGACTTCTCCCCTCCGCCTCCCCCCCCCCTCCAAACCTGACTCAAAATGGTGTAACTTTTGATTGAACAATATGTCGATCATATAGAACAATTTGGTGTTGAAGGATAACTTTCACTTTGGATCTCTGGGTTTGTGTCTAGTTATACCAAACTATATAAAAAATACTACAAACTAATATCTTTTTAACAAAGATCATAAATGGAAAGGATGACCATTTGAGATCCTACCCACGCCTTTAATGGTTCAAACGGAAACAATTAAAAGATATTTAATTATAAGGAAGTTCAATAAGCGATATCAGGTTATCGCTATAACTTTGTAACATTTTGATAAGAATATTCCTTATTTATACGTTCTTAATATCGCATCTTTGACTACTTAAATTGACACACATTTCTAGTCATCTGTCCCCTTACAGCTTCCAATTAACTCGAATATGAGAAAAGTCATTAAATTACTAATCCATTGGAGTTGACCGTTTGTCCGTTGACTGTCGCAAACCTTTTGACTTTGAAATCTTTAAGCTCTGAAAACAAATTCATAATCTCGATCCTGAGTTATTTTTTCTTTCTCCCCGTTTTCAGCCTTCATAAAAACAATTTGTAGCCTAAATTCACCATATGTGGATTAACACAGCTGGGGTAAGAAGCTCAAGTTCAGTTCGCTATTGCATTTTTACATTTATTTACTCTAAAATTTAAATTAGATACGCACAAAAGTTAATTATTGATTTCCCCCCATTGTAAAAGTCTAAAGAAGCCGATTTCTTATGCTGCTCAATTAGTCAGTTTGGTTAGTTACCAACCAATCGCGGAGACGCACAATGTAATCCCGTCTCAATTCATATTTCTCTCGTTACTCTCGTATGTCCATAATTTGGACAATCTCACGTTTATTACGCAAATTATTTTCAATTTTCTCACTATCACGATTAAGCTTGACACTCAGAACGCTGTCCTAGTTTACTCACAGTTCGCTAAGACATAGCAAAATTGTGTATTATTAAAATTCGTAATCGTTATTATTGTACAGTGTTTGTGTTATAAAATAAAACATTTATCTCCATTTATTATTCATTTCAAGCCGGATTTACACCTTGCTTCGACTCGACTCTTCTTCTTCTTCAAATGCAAATCCACTAATGGATGTTAGTGATCACATTTTCCATTAACTCTCTGTTTCTTGCAATGTGTATCAGAGATTGTATGTCGTTAATCCCTGTCCATTGCCTTATGTTTCGGAGCCAGGACATTTTCTTGCGTCCTATTCCTCTCTTGCCTTCAATTTTACCCTGGATTATAAGTTGAAGGAACTGGTATTTTTCGTTTCGCATGATGTGACCCAAATACGCCGTTTTTCTTTTCTTGGTGTTTTCGTTCTTGGTTGATTCTTTTAAGGACATCTACATTTGTGACTTTCGCCGTCCATGGTATCTTTAGGATACGGCGATAAAGTCACATTTCGAAGGCTTCTAATCTGTTTATATCCCTCGTTTTAAGTGTCCAGCCCTCTATGCCATATAGCAGCACCGACCACATGTAGCATTTAGTAAACCTTAGTCTCAGTGTAAGGTCGAACTCTGAGCAGGTCAGTACCTTCCTGAATTTTACGAAAGCTTGTCGAGCTTGCTCAATGCGACATTTTACTTCCCTGTCCGATGCCCAGTCTTCAAAAAGCCACGTTCCCAGTCTTCAAAAAGCCACGTTCCCAGGTATTTAAATTTGCTCACTCGTTCAATGGACTTAGTATTCAGTGTTATGGTGATATGGAGATGATCATGAATTTGGTATTTTTGGTATTAATCTCTAATCCCATTCACTTACTGTATTCTCCGATTATAGTGAGATCTGCTATGTTGTCGCAAATTAAGACAGCATCATCAGCATATCGTATGTTGTTGATCAATACTCCATTCACTTTGATTCCCATCTCTGCATCTTCCAAAGACTCTTGAAATATGGCTTCCGAATAAATGTTAAATAAAATAGGGGAAAGCACACATCCCTGCCGAACACCCCTTCTTATATGTATGGGTTTGGATATAGAATTGTCTATTTTTAATTGTGCTGCCTGATACCAGTACAAGTTTTCAATGCATCTTATGTATTTTTGGTCTATATCAAGCTTCTTGAGGATCTGCATTAACTTCTGATGTTGGACACGATCAAACGCTTTCTCGTGATCTAAAAAGCACAGGAATACGTCCTTCTTCTGATCGTTACAATTTTGGACCAGGACCTGTGTTGCTACTATTGCTTCTCTTGTTCTTAACGACGTTCTACACCTTCGTTGCGGGGTATGCCTCTCAGAGGAAAGGGGGGGAAACTTATATGCAAGCGAAAGTTGGTAACAATGCAGTATTTTCACTTTTATTTAATAATGGTACGGTAAACAATCCTCATTTATTCCTTACAAAAAAACCTTTAATTTAAGCACAAATAATTAAAAATCGTAAATTTGGCTCAAAAGTTATTAACTTTTTAAGAATTCCCATAAGAGCCCATGTTAAAACTTAACTTTGACCCTTAATAGTAATTAAACGGCACGGTAAAACAATTTTTAAAAAATCAAGTCTTAGTTATTTGAAGTAAACTATAACATACTAAAATTTCATGCAAATCCTTAATTCTTTGCCGAAGGTGTAGAACGTCGTTATTTTTAAAGTGTGACTCATCAGGCTAATGAGTCTGTGATCCTCACATTTTTTTGCATTGACTTTTTTGAGTAGGGGAATAAATGTAGAGAGCAACCACTGTTGAGGATAGCAACCAGTTTCATAAATAAAATTAAATATTTTATGTAGTGCTGAAATTCCCCTTTCATCCAGTAGTTTGAGTATTTCTGAAGGGATTTCATCTGGTCCAGGTGCCTTATTGTTTTTTCAATATAATATTACCTTTTCTATTTCGTCTTTAGTGATTGAAGGGCCAGTCAGCTGGTCGTCTGTATAAACTTCACTCATGGGTCTTTCGTCATGAAAGAGCTCCTGGATATAGTTTTCCCATATATGAATTTTCTCTTTTTCACGGTTGACGTAAATTCCGGTCGTCGTTCTGTCGTTGTAAATGTTCTAATCTAGATCGGTACATTGTTGCTCAAGCCATTCATTTTTTGATATTCTTATCTTTGCTTTTATTTGCCTGTTAATGTTTTTCCATACATATTGCTGCCATCTTGGTTATTCTTGTGTCGTCGTCGTTCATCCATTAGTAATAGTATTTCTTCTGTCATCCATTTTTGTTTCTTGTTCTTTGGTTTGTACCCAAAGTTGTTTTTCATGATGTCTGTTACAGCACTTGTAATCATATTCCATGTTGGTGTTAGATCTTCGGTAATGTTTGTTGTCAATATTTGAATTTGTATGTTTATTTCATTACTTATTTCTACTTGTATCATTGGATGTTTAAGTTTATCCAATGCGATCTGTTGTTGAGTTTCAGGCTTGTTTTTGTATGAAAGAGCGATCTTTATGACGGCCACTAATAGTACATGGTCAGAAGGCACGTCTGTAATCAAAGAGTCTTCCTAATCGACCACTACAGAAGCTGGTTCCCGTTTTATGTGAAGAACAAGAGATATTCACCAACTGGTGACTTGGAAGTCAATTTACCAACTACTGTAGTTCTAAACATAATCAGGCCTTTACCACTTTGGTTCAAACGGAAGCAATTAAAAGATATTTAATTATAAGGAAGTTCAATACGTGATATCAGGTTATCGCGTATTTTATTTTTTTGCCACCAAATAAAAAATAATTTCATTTTAGAAAAACATTTTAGCAAGAAGATACATTTAGATTTATTTAATAATCATACCAAATGCTTTTAGGGTAATGGATCAACATAAAATGTCAAAAGATGAATGGGAGAATAGCATCATGACCTGGTGGAAGGAACATAGAGGTATGTTAAGGGAAGATGCCATGATGGAGTACTTGAAGATAGCTCAAGATCTAGAAATGTACGGAGTTAACTATTTCGAAATACGTAACAAAAAGCAGACAGAATTGTACTTAGGTGTCGATGCGCTTGGACTTAACATTTACGAAAAAGATGACCAGTAAGTAATACATAATTTAATACATAATATACTGTGATATCACATTAAACCACAAATATTATCTTCATATCCTCTGTAAGTAAAACCACAAATATCAAACTAGGAAAATCTTCAAAGACAGTATTAATATCTGCATTTTATCATTTGTTTATTTGTTGATGATTATCTAACTTTGTAGAAGTATGAAGTTATTAGGTCATTACAATGTCATGTGCATTTATGTAGGAATAGCAGGTAATTTAATTAAAGCCTTAAAAAATGAAATATATATGGGAGTAAATATACGAACAGTTAATTTGGCACAACTTAACGCAATTATCGAGAAGATTATTATTTATTTAAATAACCACTTACAGCAATAACCCCAAGTTATCTAAAAAACCAAATTTTTCTTCTTTGTTACAAATTAAATCGTTGTGTAAACGATGATCTACACAACAAAATTAAATCCATTGAAATGGTTTTATAAAGAACTATTTTTCATAAATAATTAGTTCATTATAAAATGAAACCAGAGCCGTCTTATATTTCAGTTCGTTCAGAGGAGCGCCATAAGCACCTTTAACGGGTTTCGAACCTTGTTAGATTCTCACCAGAAAGTGCATATAGGTATATGACTATCTCTGAACAAACAAACAAATTGGGCTGCGAGTATCGAATTACAACAAAACAACGTTATAAGGGTGTCATGGCGACATCTGATTAAAACAAGCAAAAGTTTTACTTTAAGAAAATTAAAATAATATTAAAAATAAAAACTTTATTGGGAGAAGGTTTTCTGGTAACACCTTCGTGGTTTATAAAATTTGCAAACCAACAAATGCTGGAGCAAAGAAGGCCGAGGGAGATCTAAAAGTTGCATCTCAATTCTCGCCTGTCCAACGCGGTAAAATTACAGTTAGGAGTAAAACTAATAGAAATAAATAATTATATCGTTCTAAAATGAAACAAGAGCCATCTTATATTTCAGTTCGTTCAGAGAGCACCATAAGCACCTTTAACCTGTTTCGAACCTTGTTAGGTTCTAATCAGAAAGTGCATACATCTATGACTATCTCTGAACAAACTGAAGCAAATCGAGCTGCCATTTTTCAGTGTGACACCCTGTTACTAATTACAATAAATTTTGTTTGCTTTTAGTCTAATGCTACTGAGCTAAATGATTAATTCTGTATATTGGCTGGCAGCAGTCTTAAGATTTGCATTGTTCCTATCATATCTGATAATTTTCTACCTCTTTAGATGCTTTAGTTGTGTAAAATAGTCCGGAAGATCGATCATTTATTATTTAATTCAAAATATGTAATATATAATCATATTTTTTTGGCTGTGTTCCCAACATTTCAGCAATTAAACATGTAGTTGAAAACAACATGATAAATAGAATATTTTGAATAGTTTACCTTCGTTTACATATATTTATTTAATTCTACATATTTCATTCAACATTTGTAAGTTATTTATACTGTCAGATAAGAGTTTATGATTATAATTGTTCTGAACATATTTTTTTTACTTTTTAAAGAATTTTACAGTAAGATATTAACCTAAAGGGTATTTTAAAACAAGTGTGATAAAATTCATTTGAAACAGCAATTTTTTTTAAATAAAATTACTTATTCTTCCTTTAAAAAATACAGAGTGGAACAGCGAAATGGAATAAATTCAATAATTAAGAGGAGCGTGTTAAAAAAAACGCTGACATTTTTTGCAAAAACAATTTGTCATGTAACAGTGGGCAATACCAACTTTCTTATTTCAAATACAACATCCTGTATAATATTCAAATTTTGGATTCCTCGTAATAGTTTAGACATATCTCATGTACAAATCCATACAGATCCAAATAATAATGATGGTGGTCAATATTGGAAAGAAGAAAGCACCTAGGAAAAATCAGACCCATCTGTATTTGGCCTTTGTTACCTATAGACGGAGAGGCAAAAATCTCTCTGAATTTACTAAAGCTAGTCTTTTCACAGTTGATTACCGTAATTGTGTAGAGAAACATACTGCGGTCGGTCAAACGAAACGTAGAACAGGTGGTACTCACAGCTTGTCAGAGTTGCTTACCTGCGGAGGTAATTAAATCCATTTACTAAGGCTGAAAATCAGTACCCACATTCTAAATTGAATATAAATAAAAGGTATTATATTCGGTCAGCTGTATGACGGGACAGAGCCGGTCGGTTGGCCCCAATGAACGTACAGGTTTATTCACTATATTTTGACCCCCTTGGGAGCGTTCAAGTATTACGTAACGCGGTTTTTGAGGATTTTTGACCCTCCTCCCCCCCTACGTAAAGCACCTTAATGGGGCGTTCACGTATTACGTAACGCAATTTTTGAAGATTTTTTAACCCCCCCCCCCCCACAACCTGCGTTACGTAATACTTGTAAACTGCTTTATTTACAGAATTAGAAAAAAATGTAAAATACAAAAGTTATTCCATTTTTTAATTATGATTTTTGGACATATATATCGTACTAGTGACGTCATCCATCTGGGCGTGATGACGTAATCGACTATTTTTTAAATGAGAATAGGGGTCGTGTGCTAGCTCATTTGAAAGGTTATTCAATTCTCTATGCAGTAATATAAACATTAAGGTCATTATTTATGCAGAGTGTCCAAAAATTTTTTGGACTGCCTGTATAAGCAATCATGTTAAAAGTTTATATTAATGAATAGGTAATTGAATAACCTTTCAAATGAGCTAGCACACGACCCCTATTCTCATTTAAAAAAAATAGTCGATTACGTCATCACGCCCAGATGGATGACGTCACTAGTACGATATATATGTCAAAAAATCATAATTTAAAAATTGAATAAGTTTTGTATTTTACACCCTTTTAGGAAATTCTTTTTTAGTAAATTTTAGCTTTAGTAAATTCAGAGAAATTTTTCAGAGCTGCCTCTTGGACTACTACCTAAACATCGGCTTTTGTCAGTTTAATGAGATGCCGCATATATGATATGAGATATGATACATTATTTATTACAATGACAGATAAATTTACGGAATTAAATTTTGATTTGAATCATTTATTAATTTAATGCATTATTAATAATCGAAAGATATATTAAACATGTGGCATCATTAATCTTTTCCCTTTTTACATACAATAATATTTTGTGGTAATATGACTACATATTTGTTTTTGCTCATGTAGATATGTAATAAGGAAGATGTTACATGTGTTGTGTAGTTAATCCCTGTATTTTTTCTGTACTACTTTCGCAAGAGTTGTGTGACTTAAGTGCAGAATAACTTTATGTGCATTAAACGTATTACTGATGTTTTCAATCTTCGCACCAATAATACCAGATAGAAAGAGAAAGGTAGATAAGAACCAAATAAAAGCAAAATCTAATACTACTACGACATTCTCTGTGCCTTTTCATGTATACTTTTGTTGAGAAGTAGAAAGTTCCAAATTATTTTACACAACGGGCGTTTTTTAGATTATGTATGAAAAAATCAGGTGCAATCTAGTACCAGTTAAGACAAGAGGTGGAATGTCGGTATTAGGTTTACTTCTATTTGAAGAGTGCGCTAGACATTTACAGACTGAATGGTTGTGTATTAAACACCACTATATGAATGGATATGTTTCATGATTCTCATCGCTTCTGCTTTGCAAGTAACCTGTATCTGATGAAGCCAAAAGCCTGAAATATGTATAATACAGTGGCAAGTAGATGTGATAAATATTCCTCTTCGTATATTGTTTGTATACATATATGTATCATAATATTTAGTATTAGTTCAAAATTCTTCATTTTATAATCATTTCTTTGTTCTATTACTAAATCTAAAGGAATCTTTAGATATATTTAAGTAAGAATTCACAGATCTCTTGTGTATGCCCTACAAAAATGTTTTTGGCTTTAGGGGAGGTTTTATCCCTGCTATCGAGACTCATTTGGATCGAGGCCTTGCTAAACTTTTTGCTCACTGCCTCGCTTGCTGGACCCCTTTTGGGTCTTGGTGATATTCATCGAGATTTTACTACTTTTTAGTAGTTCCGCTTTATCTTCGAAATTATGGCTTGTAATATGTTCGACAGCTTTCGTATGAATGATGCTATGTACTTTGTTTGTCCATGGTCCATTTTTGTCCCACGAGAAGCTAGAAAATGGATGGTTACTTAAGGATGGAGTTAAGCTGTAAAGTTTGACTCGGTTGTACTCATCTCACAGAATTTGTACCAGCACCGAGTATAAAGAGATACTTCCTAACTACCAAGTCTCACGGGTCTCGAAGAATCTCATAAATCTAGATTCTGCTGATCTTCTCCAGTTATCTACATCTTCCATCTCTGTAGCCTCGGTGCTTACTTCGCCTTAAACCACCTCTTCATTGATCTTCCCACTGACCAACACCATAGTTCTACTGAGCGTTCTGTTATTCTGTTAATAATGTGTCCCGATATCCTTCTCAATATCTTTCAAAAATAAGGTTTATTGTTTTTTCTGTAATGATGCATGTTTCTGCGCCATATTGGGCATATGCCTATTGGTCGTATATGTTTTCTTTCGCTATGTGATCACGAGCTTAGAGGTGTGCATTCCCAAGTATTTGAACTCCATCTTTTGTTTAAATTTTTACCAATAATTACGATTGTACTTGCCTTTAGAGCTCGTGCTCTATTCTAGGGGCGCGGCCCAAAATAACCATTACGCAACAAACTGAAACAATATAATCAATATGCAAGAAAAATCTTTACCTATTTTTTTTTAATTTCAGACTTACACCTAAAATCGGTTTCCCGTGGTCGGAAATCCGCAACATCTCTTTCAACGATCGGAAGTTCATCATCAAACCCATCGACAAGAAAGCACCCGATTTCGTTTTCTTTGCTCCACGCGTGCGCATCAACAAGAGAATTCTCGCTCTTTGTATGGGCAACCACGAACTGTACATGCGCAGACGTAAACCTGATACCATCGACGTGCAACAAATGAAAGCGCAAGCGCGTGAAGAAAAGATGGCAAAACAACAGCAGAAAGAAAAGCTCCAGTCTGAAATAGCGGCAAGAGAAAGGGCCGAAAAGAAACAGCAAGAGTATGAAGATAGAATCAAAGGTAATGCTTAAAATATGAACTATTAAAACGTTTTTATATATGTACTTCACTTGTTCTTTGTCACTGTGACCAGAAAAATCTTGTAATCGATTTTAAACATACTTTCCCGACTAGCTAGACATCTGAAATTTTCAGAATAGCTCAGAACTCGACGACAATGCAATATTCAACAGCTTTTACCATTGGCGTAGTTAGACTTTGAGCTTGGGGGGGGGCACGGCTCCCTGAGCATCTTGAAGTATGATTAAGGGACCCGAAAAGCCCGCCTCGGAGGCGAAAATTTTTTTGAGCACCACGCCCATTTTTCATTAAAAAAATCACCAATTTTGCTTCTTTTTTTTTACCTGATCATATACATAGTCACACGAACAGAAACCATTTTCTAAACTTACAACTTAAAATCTTTATTAATTAGGAATACAAGTTATAATTTTACAAAGGTTCTTTTTATAAAATTACAAAAATAAAAATGAAAAACCAATTCTTTTAGTAACGGGTATAGGTACATGTCATATAAGTAATTATAATAATGTTATTTTAGGTAAAACATATACATCTTATTATAATTTTGCTACAGAAACATGCTTCTAGGAAATTAACTCTTGTCTAAACAAGAGTTAATTTCCTATTTTTTTCAGCAAATTTACATAAAACTTTTTCAGCTGTTATTTTATTTTTTACGATTTCATTTTCTATATGTATTACTGAGAGATTAGAAAATCGATCCTGAATCATAGTAGCTCTTAGCCAAGTTTTGATTCTCCTCATAGCTGAAAAACTCCTCTCACAACTAGAAGAATTTACTGGCAATATTCTAGAAATTTGCAACAGTTTATACAGGTTGGGATAATATTCTTTTTTAATATGCTGCATTATATTATCTATATTTATTTCATGTCCTTTTAGTTGCAACATATTCTTCATAACCACAGCTTCAGCATTTAAAGAGAAAGTATCAATTTTCAATATATTTTTATAATTGTCTACGAAATCTTGTGCATTCTCCATATCTAATTTACAAAATGCATCAACTGATGCTCAGATCTGTAACCTTTAAAAGTTTCAATAGTACTTGTTATTAGATCACTAGCCTGACCAAGAGTAGTATTTGTGTCTTGGAAACATTTATTTAGAACATTAATTATAGAAAGTACGTTATGGAGTATATGTAAAGAAACTACAAATTCAGGTTTAGTTATTGTGGTCAAGAGCCCTATCGCTTCTATGGATTGCTTATCTCTATTTTCGGCGATTTCTTCTTCTAACTCTAGTTTAATGGTTTCGTAGTTTATAAGCACTGCTTTGCAATTTTCAAAACGACAACTCCATCTAGTTGTTGATAGACTGCCCAATTCACGGCTCGCTTTAACGCCAAGGCTATCTAATAACTTTTGCAGGTTGGCGTGATGACCGGGATGTGAAAAGTGCACATATAAGGCTTCGATGCCATTAAAAAAAACTTTAGCCAATGCAATATTTGCACACGAATCAACAACAACTAAATTTAGTCTATGTGCTAAGCAATGTATATAAACAGCACTAGGATGACTCTCTTTTATAATAGCCTGCAAGCCTCGATTTTTACCGGACATGACGCTTGCGCCATCGTAAGACTGTGCTATTATAGGAAGCTCGTTTAAACCATGTTTACTTAATTTTTCTAAAATAAGCCTAGCTAATCCCTGAGCATCTCTAGAGTCAGAACAATTAATGAAACCTATAAACCTTTCAACAATTTCTAAATCTATGACATACCTTATAATCAATGATAATTGTTCTTCTTTATAGCACCTTGCCTCATCCACGCTTAACGAAAAGAAACCACAGTTTTTAACTTCTTTAGCTATTTCCTGCAGAGTAAGGCTTGATATAATCTCAATTATTTCATTTTGAATGTCTGGACTGCAATAATTGGAGTATTTTTCAAAGTGGACAGAAAATTGCTTATCATATTTGGCAAAAACTTGAGCAATTTCCAGGAAATTGCCTCGATTCTTAGACGATACATCTTCTCGATGCCCTCTCAAAGCCAAACCTTGACGAATCAGGGTTAGTATTATATCAATAACTTTAGTTAAATATTCTCTATTTTGAATAACTTCCTTTTCTTTTTGTTTTAAAATTTGCTGGCAAACATCTCTGACTCCGACTTCCGCAGTTTGGCGATAGTTTATATACATTTGGCTGCATGCAGCGTGAACCGATGATTCCGAATGTTTTTTTAAGGCTTCTGACAGTTTCCTCCAGTTATTAAAACCACTTTTAATAAATTTTTCATTCTGGTCTCGTACGTTCTGTTTGCCAAAATGCCTGCACACAAAACAATATATTTTATCTTCCACTTTATTATATTTTAACCAGCTTTTATATGTTTCATAATATGTGGAAGAAAACGACCTCATTTTAGCTCCAAACCGCGATTTTGGGAAAACTAAAATTGGCTGCATTGGCCCGGTTTGAAGAGTCCCCAACCCCAATGTTTCCGTTCCCGTATCACCTCGGCTAATATCACTCTCAGCCAAAATGGAACTATTTGAAGAACTGTCCTTATCTTCGGCACTTATGGTAGATGAGCTAGCTACGTCTGCGATCCCTACGCAAATATTTTCTGGACTTTCGAGAGACTGCTCTACATTATTTCCTTCTTCATTTTGAACTGCTTGCTCGGTTCTTGTAGATGGGACAGAGTTCTCGCTTTGTGAAGAGCTTGAATGGCGAACCGATGATTGGGTATTTTGAAAATATGACCTTATATCCTTAAATTTTTTCATGTTTATATCTAGAAAATAAAAACAGATGGTCATGCTTACATAATATGTACACATTACTGTGGCTCATTTTGATTGATGATCCATTTATTGAGATCTCAGCTACAACAATATTAAATGATTAAATGAACAAAGCTATAAACAAAAATGTGTAAGCAACTTTCAAATGCCATATGGACATAATGTGTACTATAGCTTTTTAAATTTTTGAGATTTAATTTTAATCTTTTTGCTAAAAAAACGATTTTTTATTTTTGATTTTAGTTTTCTATATGTCTCGATTATTTTGAGCTCTCGTCAACTCCTTTTCCCTTATAAGTTATGAGGTAAAATTAGATGAAAAATGTTCGGACGTTAGTGTATTTCTCTTGTATCGCGCATCACGGCAAATAAACTTTTCGAACGTACCCAGTAACTGTTAAGTGAAAGTGACCCCATTATTGACCCCACCCGCTGGCAGGATTGGTCGGCGCTGCGCCGGAAGTGACGTAATCGATATGAACGACAAGGCCCGGCAGTCGGCACTTGAGTCATAGAGAAAAAAATCTGCCGTCAGAGAAAGAACAAAAATATTAAAATTCAACACAATACCTATACTCCTTATTTTCAAATCTCTTACAAAATTCTTTACAGCTTTGGCCATTATATTCTATCTGTTATCTGTTACAGTTCCTATATTATCTCAATACATGCATTGTTCAAATTGCATTTAAACTGTGCACAGCGAGAAAAAATAACTCCCCACGCCGCTGATGGAACACAGATAAATAGTTGTGGCCCGAGCCACTGATTCCCAAAACTTGAGCTCAGCTGTTGCTGTTGCTATGCCAAAACAACACATTTCTCGTAGTTTTCCCCTTCGCCCCCTCGAACCACCGGTAGTTCTTTTTAGTAAGTCACCAGTAGCAAATTAGACACCGTTTAAGTATGTACCTAGTGTAGCGCCGATCGTTTTAGGCACTATTGGCTCGCGTAAGCTATGATGCCAACTCTCTCAAGGGCTCTGTACCTACAAACAATTTATTATATTTAGTATCTCTGTTGTCAAAAAACAGTAAAGTGTATGAAAGTGCAGTGCCCCACTCTAGTGTAAATAGAAGAGTATGTGCAAGATTCTGACGCCTAGCCACAACGAATTTGTTGCTAACACTCTCTCTCATGTTCGTAAGTAGTGTAGTTATTCTCGCAGCTCACACCATGTATTTCTCAACCCTTTGTTTAACAATAACAAACTATTGTAGAGTATAATTCTCTCGCAGAGTATTGTTTATTTATGTTCAATGTTGATTTCCCTTTAACATTAAAGAGTTTACAGTTTCCTGTGGTATTATTTCGTAGTATTTGAACCATAGGAACTGTCCCCTTGCTCTAACCACAGGCTGAATGATTTACAACCATTCACGGTTAAAAAGTGCAGGAACCAGTGCGCATGAGCCAAAGCCCCTGGTTAGAACAAATGGTCCTTCGAGCCTTCAAAGGGTAAATGGCCCTTCGTAGCCTATTAATTTTAGTATTTCAGCCCTTGGCTGACCTTAGTTGATGTATTTGCTCTTACACCCACATTCCACCCCTTTGGATAGTATCCTAAAGCCATTCTTAAGGGCATCAAAGGTCCTTCCCGCATCACAAGCTCACTCTATCTCTTAAGATTGTTTGGAGTCCGTTCGGACTCTCTCTCTCTCTCTCTCTCTCTCTCTCTCTCTCTCTCTCTCTCTCTCTCTCTCTCTCTCTCTCTCTCTCTAAGCACGCATAGACAATAAAGTGTAATAAGTCTCCTATTTAAAGACATTGTCTCCGGTTAAACCAACTCGCGCCCGGGCAGAATCGCTAGCGCGTGAATACAAGTTCTTCGGAAACAAAAGAATCGCAGACGAATCAACACCGCCAACGCTCCAATCAAGAAAGCTTCAAGGCTCTCAAGAAAGTTTTGAAGCGACGGCAACACCGCAAGCAATCTAGCAGTTGAAACCCCGACCCGACAAGTGGACTACAGACAGGTTTTTTCTTCATAATATTTAAAGTAGAAATAGTTAAAACTGATTTTAATCTCACAATGATGATGAGTTATAATATTAATTTTTCGAGTTTAGGTGTATAAATATATGAAAACATTTTAGGATTTACAGGGTGTAACTCGTAATTGTTACAGTTTATGATGCATTTTATTCGTTTTACGCTGATTAAGATATATGATTTTTTTTTATGTTGTATGTAAATAGGTAGGTATAAGTATTTAGATACATGAAAAAGGTGATATGTATAACAGGTATCGCTAGTATAAAAAGTTTTTTTTGTCGGTTTACTCAGTTCAGCATACACGCGTATTTAACATAGTTTTTTCTACGACCTTGTTTTTAGTGCATAACTCAAATCTCTTAGGAAGTAAATTGATGAAAATTTGTATTTTGCTCATATAAAAGTTAAATAATGGATTACAAATCGCTATGTAATAACAGGACAGCTGCCAAAGGGCAGGTAACTCGCGTTCAGGATTGGATTAATAAAAAATCACAGGGTACTAAGTCGATTTCAATTTTTGAAGCAAAGTTAGACATTGTAGAGAAATATTTTGATAAGTACTCAATCGCACAAGACTCGATAGAGATTTTAGTAGCAGAAAATGACAATTTGTCAGATTCTGAAGACAGGGAGGTAACGGAAGAAATGTTTGTTATTAGTATCGCCGCGCTGAAAGATTCAATTAAAAAATTGTCCCCCTCTAGTAGCTCTACCCCCTTACGCAATAATAGTTCTGTACCTGTCTCTCAAGATTTACATAGTAATGTTAAGTTACCTGACATTAAGCTCGGAAGTTTTGACGGTTCACACCCTTCCGAATGGGGAGGCTTTATAGATATTTTCGAAGCTTTAATTGGCAGTAACTCTCGGCTTAAAGATGCTGAGAGGCTCTATTATTTACGTACCTTAGTAAAGGGATCCGCCCTTAAGTTAATTGATACCTTAAAAGTTACAGACTCTAATTACGCAGTTGCACTTAAGACATTGAGAGACCGGTATGAGAACAAATCTATTGTAGTAAACGAATATTTGTCAAATATTGTACATTTCCCCCAAATTAATAAGTGTAACTCTGAGGTTTTGAGAGAGTTTGCCTCATCGCTGCGCAAGGATATCGAATGTCTCAATAATCTAAATCTCACCGATAAAGTTTTGACAGAGGCTCTTTTAGTATTTCTGTTTGAACAAAAATTAGATGCAAACTCGCGAAAGTCCTTTGAAGAAGAACGCAAAACTGCTCAAATCCCCACTCTTAAAGAATTTTTTGATTTTATAGATAAATGTTGCGTTATTTTAGAAAATTTGTCCAGTTTTGAAAACGCTAATGAGAAAAAGCACAATGTACAAGAAAATAAAACGGTCGCGTTCAAACCTAAGGTTAACTTGCATGCAAGTTGTGAATCTAATGCTCGCCCCCCCTCGCCACGAAACCGCCCCCACTCACGCCCCAGTTCTCCGAATTTTAACGCTACTTGTGTGATTTGCAACGGTGCTCATAGAATTTATTCTTGCGCTAGATTTACCGCTCTCCCTCCTCGCGAAAGATTTAATAGTGTGAAACAGAAAAAGCTGTGTTTCAATTGTTTAGGTTATCAGCACTCAATCAAGGATTGCCGGTCAACAATAAGTTGTTCTATTTGTCGCCAAAAGCATCACACTTTGATTCACTTAGACTCACAGGCAAACTCCAACACTCAATATGCGCCGCGCTCCCAAACTTATCATACGAATAATAATCACACTCACCCACAGCACTCTAATATACGGCAAAATAATTCTTACCACGATAATTCAAGGAATCATACTCCGGACTCTCGCACACGCCGCTATTCGCAACAGGACGCACATTCGCGTCAAAGTACTACGCCAGACGCACAAGAGCGTCCAAACCAAGCCCCCCAAGCAGGTAACCATGTAAATCGTGGAAATTATAGGTCACAAACCGATGTCTCTTACGCGAGCTCGCACAACGCAGTTACACAAAATAGAAATCAGGAATCGCAAGTTTTGCTAGCCACAGCTGAAGTGGTAGTTTTCTCTCACAACGGTCAACCCATGACTGTTAAAATGTTATTAGACAACGGCTCTCAAAATAGTTTTGTAACAACAAAGTTGGCTGAACAATTAGGATTACCCTCTGAAACACAAAATTTGCATGTGTCCGGCTTATCCGGACAAGAAACGCTAATCTCTCGCGAAAAAGTTAAGCTGGAAATTAATTCAAAAGTTAATAAAAGGAATTTTGTTATTGATTGCTCTGTTATCGATACCATTTCACAACGTCTGCCACAGTATAGTATAAACCCCGCAAAATTAAATATACCTGCACATTTAATCAGTTGCTTAGCTGATAGCACATTTGCAGTGCCGTCCGAGATTCAAATTTTAGGAGGCGCTGAAATTTATTACTCGCTATTATCTCATGGGTTGTTACATTTAGGTAAAGGACTCCCATCGTTAATTAATACACATTTGGGTTGGGTGATCTCTGGTAATGTCCCCCAACATTGTCTCGAAAATACCCCCAAAGAAAAAGTTTACGCGTTTACAGGTATCTCTGACGCTCTCTCCCTCGAACATAATGAAGAAAATTTATGACTAGATACTCTCTTAAATAGATTCTGGAATCAAGAAGAAATTCTTGACACTTCCTCCCACTCCGCACCTGAAAATGAAATTGTTGAAAATTTGTTCACCTCCAGTACTAAAATTTTAGAAAATGGCACTTACGTTGTAAAAATGCCCTTTAAAACCCCCGACGAATACCTCAAGCTAGGTGACTCCTTTTCTATAGCAAAGAGGCGTTTCTTATCGCTAGAAAACAAACTTCAGAAAAACCCCAATCTGTTGAAAGATTATCAAGAATTTATTAATGATTATGTAGCTCAAGGTCACGCTCGACCCATACCTCTAACCCTTACGAATTCGCTCTCGCAGAACAAGTATTTCGTTCCCCACCTGGCCGTCATTAGAAGCGACCACGTTACGACAAAAACTCGAGTCGTGTACGATTTCTCTTGTCCCAGCAGCTCGAAGCTCTCTTTCAATGATATAGCACTTAAAGGTTATCAGGTCCAATCAGATCTGTATGACATTCTCTTAAGATTTCGTCTTTTCCCCCTCGCACTCACCGCTGACATACGTCAAATGTTTAGGCAAATCAAAACAGACCCCACACAAAATTTTTTGCAGAACATACTTTGGCGCAACTCCCCTTCAGATCAACTGGAATGTCTTGAACTCTTAACCGTGTCATTTGGTCAAACTTTTGCTCCCTACTTATCTTGTCGAGTTTTAAAGGACATCGCACAGAAAAACACTAATCTCCCTCTTGCTTCTCATGCGCTCCTCTACCAAACGTATGTTGACGATATTTTGTGTGGAGCGCACTCTCTCTCTGAATTAGAAATTTTGTACACTCAGTTAAACTCCGCCCTCGCTAACTCTGGTTTTCAATTACACAAATGGTGCAGCAATTCAATAGAGATGTTGCAAAAAATCTCTCACTCTGACCCCCAAGAAAAAGATTTAAATTTAGATGACTTACCCTGCAAAGTTTTAGGCATCAAATGGAACCCCGCTACCGATGAATTTAAAATCTCTGTCCCCACTGCTCTAGAAGTCACTCCTCTCACGAAAAGAAAAGTTTTGTCGATAATTAGCTCCTCATATGATCCCCTAGGTCTAGTAAATCCAGTCATAGTAAATGGAAAAATCCTTATGCAGAAACTTTGGCTGCAAAAAATTGATTGGGACACTCCCATCTGTGACTCCGCTATTCTTGAATATTGGCAAGATTTTGTGTCAAATCTCCTCCAGTTAAAAAATCTCGTCATCCCTAGACAATTGCAAGTTAGTAAAGATGTCTCTCGTATTGAAATTCATGGATTCGCTGACAGCAGCTCATCAGCGTATGGGTGTGCTTTGTATCTCAGAGTTAAATACTCAGATAATAGTATTTCATGTAACTTAATTTCCAGTAAAAGTCGTGTATGCCCTCTCAAGAAAATAATCACTATCCCCAAACTAGAGTTATGTGCCATGTTGCTCCTCGCGAAGTTGACTACAAAAATTTTAAGTATATTTGAAAATGATCTCCGCCCTCACTCAGTAAATTTGTGGACTGATTCCACTATTGCTTTACATTGGATAAATTCTCACCCAAGTAGATGGAACACGTTTGTAGCTAATCGTGTCAGTCAAATACAGAGTCAGTGTGAAACGTTCCAGTGGCGGCACGTTTCATCCCCAGATAATGCAGCCGACATGCTGTCTAGAGGCTCATTTCAACCTAGTAATTTGGAAGTTTGGTTCCATGGCCCAGAGTTCATGCGAAACCCAGGCTTTGAAACGCCGCAAGTAAATAACCTACCCCCACCCTCTCTCAAATTACCCGAAGAAAAGAAAGTTGTTCTTACGACTCTTGTTCAGCCTGAAAATTTTTGGCTATCTCTATTCTCTCGTTTTTCTAAGTTTTCCACCCTTCAACGTACAGTGGGGTACGTATTAAGATTCACTCAAGTACTGAAAAATAAAAAGAAAAATTCTGAACCGCTCTCCACCTCTGAACTCTCTCAAGCGCATGATCGCATAGTGAAAGCCATACAATCGCATTATTTTGCAAAAGAAATTGCAGAAATCTCCGCAAATCGCCCCTTGTCAAATAAGCAGTTATTAAGTTTGAATCCCTTTCTCGACTCTTCTAATTTCCTCCGCGTAGGCGGCAGGCTCGCTAACGCTGAGATACCCTTCGATCAAAAATTTCCGCTATTGCTCCCCTCCAAAGCTCACGTTGTCACACTCATGATCAAAAAAGAACACATTCGTTTGCGGCATGCAGGACCGCAAAATACACTCTCAAATCTCCGACTCAGATATTGGCCACTCAATGCTCTTAGAGAAATTAAACGCATTATCCATTCTTGTACTATTTGTCACAGATTCAACGCAAAAGTAGCTGAACAGATTATGTCAGATCTCCCCAAAGAAAGGATTTGTGCATCCCGCCCATTTTTCAAAGTAGGTGTCGACTTTGGAGGACCCTACCTCGTAAAATCTTCAAAATTGAGAAAAGCCCCAGTAACGAAATGTTACATCGCAGTTTTTGTCTGCATGGTCACGAAAGCGGTACATGTAGAACTTATCTCCAATCTCACCACAGAGGCATTCTTAGCGACTCTCAAAAGATTCATAGCTCGTAGAGGTAACCCTTCCAAAATATTTAGCGATAATGGTTCGAACTTTCAAGGGGCAAGAAATCAACTGAAAGAACTCTATGACTTTTTCAAAACCCAAAGTAATTATGACACAATTAGAGAATATTTATCACAGAATGAAACGCAATGGCAGTTCATTCCCCCTAGGGCTCCTCACTTCGGTGGGCTTTGGGAAGCTTCCATCAAAAGTGTAAAATACCATTTACAAAGAATCCTAGGTAACTCTAGTTATACCTTTGAAGAACTCTACACAATATTAGCACAGGTTGAAGCAATATTGAACTCTAGACCTCTATCTCCAATATCAAATGACGCCTCCGACTTGCAGCCACTCACACCTGGGCACTTCCTCATTGGTGGTCCAGTAACCGCGTATCCCGACAAAGATATTTCAGAACAATTAGACAATAAACTCACATCTTGGCAAAGGTGCACTAAGGCACAGCAAATATTCTGGAAAAGGTGGACAAAAGATTATCTTAACAGGTTGCAGCAACGCCCAAAGTGGTTACGCCCACAAACAGATCTGAAAGTAGATCAAGTTGTTTTAATAAAAAATGAAGACACGCCTCCATTAAAGTGGCCTCTAGCTAGGGTATTAGAGGTAATACCAGGGAAAGACGGTAAGGTTAGAGTCGTACGTCTTAAAACGACAAATGGTGAATATACCAGGTCCATCACAAAAGTTTGCCCCCTCCCTTCAGATGACATGGTCGCCTCATCAAATTAAACCAGCTGCGTTATATATATATGCATATATGTAAAATTGTTAGGTATCGTGTTGTCGTTTGTCGCGTAGTGTAGTCTTCTCCGCCTTGTATATGGATGGCCGCTTTTCCGGTGGTGGCAGAATGTTCAAATTGCATTTAAACTGTGCACAGCGAGAAAAAATAACTCCCCACGCCGCTGATGGAACACAGATAAATAGTTGTGGCCCGAGCCACTGATTCCCAAAACTTGAGCTCAGCTGTTGCTGTTGCTATGCCAAAACAACACATTTCTCGTAGTTTTCCCCTTCGCCCCCTCGAACCACCGGTAGTTCTTTTTAGTAAGTCACCAGTAGCAAATTAGACACCGTTTAAGTATGTACCTAGTGTAGCGCCGATCGTTTTAGGCACTATTGGCTCGCGTAAGCTATGATGCCAACTCTCTCAAGGGCTCTGTACCTACAAACAATTTATTATATTTAGTATCTCTGTTGTCAAAAAACAGTAAAGTGTATGAAAGTGCAGTGCCCCACTCTAGTGTAAATAGAAGAGTATGTGCAAGATTCTGACGCCTAGCCACAACGAATTTGTTGCTAACACTCTCTCTCATGTTCGTAAGTAGTGTAGTTATTCTCGCAGCTCACACCATGTATTTCTCAACCCTTTGTTTAACAATAACAAACTATTGTAGAGTATAATTCTCTCGCAGAGTATTGTTTATTTATGTTCAATGTTGATTTCCCTTTAACATTAAAGAGTTTACAGTTTCCTGTGGTATTATTTCGTAGTATTTGAACCATAGGAACTGTCCCCTTGCTCTAACCACAGGCTGAATGATTTACAACCATTCACGGTTAAAAAGTGCAGGAACCAGTGCGCATGAGCCAAAGCCCCTGGTTAGAACATGCATCAATAAATTAGTAAAAATTATAATCTTACCTGTTTGTGTTCCCTTTCAAAATCGTAAATACTAAGTAAGTGAAAAACACCTATTTTATTGTCGAATCGTATCTGACAAAAACAGCAATAGCCAATATCACATTGAATTTTCGAAATCACAAAAAAATCTTGTATGTATGTGTCGCTGCAATAATCGCTGCTTTACTCGCATGCGCCTGGCAGAACACTAAAATTTAATAACGCCGCGCCGACGCGAAACTGACTGTTAAGCAGTGTTGCCAACCGTACGGTAATTACCGTACTTGTACGGTAATTTATGCCAAAATACGGTATACGGTAACATGATCATTACCGTACGTAAATGTACGGTAATAATTCAGAGATTATCAAGAAATTTTATTTATTTGTAGTATTTTCCATCGTATTTATATATTTATAATCCGTCTGAAAATGATGACGAAATTAAGATTGAAAATATGGAATAGTTTCCCACTTTCCTTTTTTTTTACTATTCGAATAATGAAAACCTTCATATTATACCATCATTTGTTCGTAAATTGACTTGGAAATTACATATTGACTTTATGATAAATCGATGTAATAAGGGTCTAAATTTTCTTAAATCAGTTTCAAGGATTTGGTGGGGAGCTGATGTTGAAACTTCCTTGCTTTTCTATCGATCATATATTAGATCTATAATTGATTATGGTAGTATTCTATATGGCTCAGCTTCTAAACATATTTTAAACAAAGTAGACGTTGTACAAAACTTAGGACTCCGTATCTGTTTGGGAGCTATGAAATCAACCCCAAATAAAGCTTTACATGTAGAAGCTTTAGAAATTCCACTCAATTATAGAAGGAAATATCTCAGCCAGAAATTTTTAATAAAAATTCGTTACCTAAATATCGGTCTTTACCAAAATATTAACAAGCTGAATGTAGCGGATTTAACTAATAAATACTGGAAGCTAAAGAACTCTCCTCCCCTTTGCGAGGCTTTTCGAGATCTGTTAAATTTTGACTGTGATTATAACATGATTGATAGTTTTGGACTCGAAGATTTTCATTCTTTTTTACATACAGTTAAATTAGTAAAACCAAGTTACCATGAAAACAGTAATATTAGCTCTAACATCTTAAGAACATTCTTAGATAATTGGCCAGATTCTATAAATATATATACAGATGCATCTAAGACGTTAGTTGGCACTGGATGTGCCTTTTTCATACCTGCTACTAAAACAGAAAAAATATTTAAGTTAGGCCATGATTTTTCTATCTTCAGTGCTGAAGCCATAGCAATTTATGAGGCCCTGCAATATTTTAAAGAATCAGAAGATATATCTGCAACAATTATTTCCGATTCACTCTCTGTTCTTCTTGCTATTCAAACTATAGATTTTCCCAATAACAATTCAAATATTTATATCCTACTAATTAAGAAAATCCTTTTTGAAATTCATATAAATAAAAGAAGCGTGAACTTTTTATGGGTTAAGGCTCATATAGGACTAACGCATAATGAATATGTTGATAGGTTGGCTAAAAAAGCCATTGAATATGGTACTTCACATAATCGTAAGTTTTGCATATCTGACTTAGTTAACACTATTAAGCATCGAGTTAAAAATCAGTGGAGTCAATCATGGCGAGATCTTTGTAAACAATCCAAATCTCAGTATTCACTGATTCAACCTTCTGTTCCAAATATATATTGGTTTAAAAATTACGTAGTACCTCGAAGATATATAACAACATTAATTAGAATGAAGTTTGGACATGCATGTTTCCCTCTACATCTAGCAAGAATTAAAGTTTTTGATTCAAATCTTTGTACAGAATGTCAGAAGGTTGGTGACTTAAATCATACTTTCTTTGAGTGCGCAAAATATATTCCATGCACATATAATTTAATCCAAGATTTAATAAAATGTAATGTTTTTCCACCTTTCAATGTATCCTATCTATTGTCTCTGAACAGCAAGAATATATATGATTGTTTAATGAAATTTATCTGTGAAACTAAAATTAATCTCTAAACTTGTTAATCCTGATAATTTAGTATATTATGTACATATGAAAAAAGAAGAAGAAGAAGAAGAAGAAGATACATAATGGAAAATGTGGTGAGCAACTTGGACAGTCCATAGCGGCCAGCTTTTGAACT
Source organism: Diabrotica virgifera virgifera (assembly GCF_917563875.1). Taxonomy (NCBI): domain Eukaryota; kingdom Metazoa; phylum Arthropoda; class Insecta; order Coleoptera; family Chrysomelidae; genus Diabrotica; species Diabrotica virgifera. The sequence goes on along the minus strand of NC_065449.1, from coordinate 205,220,759 downwards.
GAGTAGAGAGCTGTAGAAGAGTTTGCTATGGAACTCTAAGGACCTCATTGCCTTCCTTATGTATGAACAGAAAACAAAAAAAAAGTTGTGACTGGCTAAATGACACCCAAGTCAATGCCATAAAAAAACAAAAAAAAAAAAAAAAATACCATCATTTGTTTTTGTTTTGTTTGTGTTTATAAGTTTTGTATATTTTGTTTATAGGTCTAAAGTAAAGTTTTTAAATATTTGTAAATTTATTAGCTTATACTGGCTACAAAAAACTAAATATCAAATGCACTATAATTTCTATTTACAGAAAATGACAAGAATATTATGTATACAGTATGTCCGCGGATTGAGTTTACAGAGGACAAATTTTTGTATTTTTGATTATAGCCCTGTTCAACTAAATTGAAGTTTCTTATGGCAAATGATATTCTCTCAACAAGCAAAAATTTTCATCAAGGATTACTTTTTTTCGTATTTTGCAAAATACGGCATTTTTACTCTTGCGCAAAATGATATTTTTTGTATTTTTGACCAACCCTGTAGAACTAAATTAAAGTTTCTTATGGTGAATGATATTTTCTCAACAAGCAAAAATTTTCATCAAGAATGACTTTTTTCCGTATCTTTCATTTTTTGGTCCATTTGTCCTCTTGTAAATTCAATCTGCGGACATACTGTAACATATTATTACGCCAAAAATATCCAAATGTAATTTAAAATAATGTACGGTAATACGCCGCAAAATACGGTAATTTCGGACTACAGGTACGGTAAATTGGTTGACAAAGGTTGGCAACACTGCTGTTAAGGCAAGATCCCGGCTAAATCGACTGGCGCATAGTATAGCGAGTTGCGTCATGTTGGTGTCTGCGTATACCTAGCACGACTTCATCCGAGATTGTAATGTGGGTTGCCTATATTGATTGTGAATAAATCTTGTCTTGAACCGGAAAAATGGGAAGCACGAACTTCAAAAAAAATTTTTTTCGCAGACCGTGGTGGGGAGTTATAATACTAAATACAAATTTCGTTTTTTTTTTGTGTTTTTTTTCTGGGGTGGGCCACCAGAATTCTGGGGGGGGGCGTGCCCACCTCTGCCCCCCCCCTAACTACGCCAATGGCTTTTACATGGATGCATTGCGTTTTATTCTGAATTTTAAGCCATTTAATCCAGATTTAGAGGTCCCCGGTTCAAACCCCGGGTGTTCCTTATTTTTTTTATATTATTTTTAGTTTACTTTAATTAGCGTATTAATATTTCATATTTTATTAATATATAATACTAGCTATATTAAGGTATATCACAGTTATTCTTTCGAAACATGTTTCATTAATTTTTTAACATTTTAAACATTTTCTTTAATTTATATGAGTTTCAAATCGATTAAAAAATTCTTTCACGACATAAGAGTTAAAACAACAAAATAGTTTATAATTTTATATTCAGCAGTGGGAGCACGCCAAATAGAATTCTATTTTAGTGACGTCACATTGCCTAGCAACCTTCGATTCTCCCCTTATGAAATTCTATTTTGTGACGTCAGCAAAATAGAATTTTATTTTGTCCTATAAATAATAAAAACGTGGTATTATAAAAAGTTCTTTTTATAAAAGTGTAATTATGTATTTACTTTATGTATCATTTTAATTAGTCTAGGATCGAGGGGAATTGAGTATGTTTTTATGTCAACTCGGTACCTTGACGTTTTTTTTATGTTTTTTTTTGTGCCTAGATTCAATTTTTCGAAGGTACTAGGCTGAAAATTTTGGTAGAAACCAGGTTTAAATAATTGTATATCCTAAACTATTAGAGATAATCCTTTTGAAAAAATGAATAAAATGGCGCTTGGTAAAGTTTGATCCGATTGTTAGAACCTAAATTTTAACAAATTTCGTGAAAAACAATTGCACAAGAGGCATTGGATCGAGGTTTTCCAAGTACATATAACCCGGCGTTTATACGAACGATTAACACGTTGACGGACAGTGCGTTAAATGGATAAGCAAGTGTTGTGGCACTATATGTATTTTGCAAAGTAGAATAGGGAAAAATGCAACGTCTATAGATGTTGTGTCACATTACATCAATGGAAATTAGACGTCCATAGACGTTCTGTCCGTCAACGTGTTAACTTTCAAAACTTTCACTTTAAAGGTATTTGTTTTAACTTAAAAAAACTTTGCAGAATTACTTTAATAAATAATTAATTATTAATAAAAAAGTTACAATAATTAAACATTAAAAATTTCACTAAAAAATTATGAATTAATGTGTTTATAACAGATTTAAACAAAATTAAGCTATCAACGTTGAAAATTTGCCTAATGGAAGTTATAGAACAACTCAAGGTGAATATTTTATGCATTGGTCAGTGTTTCTATCTTAGTTTTTGACGAAGATATGGAACTTTGAATAACGCGCTCTGAGGCAGCACGGTCAGCATGTACCGAGGGGACATAAAAGTACATACTCAACCCCCCGTACCTAGACTAAATATCTTAAACGATTTTTGGTTTTTGTTTAAACAATATTGATATCATTTTTATTTATAATCATTTTTTAGCCATGCAAGAAGAGATGGAAAGAAGTCAAGCTAACTATATGGAAGCTCAAGAGATGATTAGACGATTGGAGGAACAATTGAAACAATTGCAGGCTGCCAAAGAAGAGATGGAAAAGAGACAGAACGAGTTACAGTCCATGATGGAGCGTTTGGAAGAGAGCAAGAACATGGAAGCCGCCGAGAGGCAAAAATTGGAAGAGGAGATCAGGGCCAAACAAGAGGAGGTTCTACGTATCCAACAAGAAGTAAGATATACCTGTATAGATAATTAACGGTTGAATTTTTAATTTAATAGGTTATGGAATTCATAGTTTTTCATCAGAATTAATTTTCTTGTGAATTATATTCGCAGACTTTCCACTTGGTTTTAGTTCGGTGTAATAATCATCATCAACAGTTATTCATGTGATAATCATAATCATCAGCACATCTTGTTTGAGGTCTGCCTCTATTTCTTTTACTTACCGTTGGTCGCCTTTCAAGAATTCGCTTCGTCCGAATGTGATAATACGGGAATGATAATTCAGGTGTACTCTTTTATGACTTATCATGTAGATTCTTGCAGTGGTCAATCTAGACATCTAGAAATCCAGAGGAAGTATTTTTATTAAGGTTTGTACACTTGCCACTTTCCCTTCTTAGCCTTAATATTTGCATTGTTCCCGCATGCATTATACTACGCATTTTATAATCCCAGTGTAAAAGATCTATCCCAAATTATACAAATGTGTTTTTAACTTAGCGCCAACACGTTACAGCGCCATCTATGGAGTACTAGCGTAATCAATAAATCTCTAGTTCGTTCTAGCATATTGATTACATTGCCTTTTTATGTTCGTCGCCTTTTGTTATTACTGAAATTCGAAAAAATTGTGCAGAAAATATTCAAATGCTGCAAAAATTCTTTGGAGATGAAATTTATGAGTAAAACACAAATGAAATGCTGGTTTAATCGGTTTAAAAATGGCAGCTCCTCTGTTGACAGTTGACAGAACCCTAGTTCTGGTCGATGAGCTCAACCAACAAGGGAATATATAAAAGTATGTGACTTGAGATTAAAGACGGTCTTTTGACTGTGCCCGAACTAGAAGCGGACTCTGAATTCCAAAAATTGGTATTTCAAGGATTCTAACAGAGAATTTGTGAATGATTTAAATGTATGCCAAATTAATTTAAAAATTGCTTAAAAAAAGAACAACAAAAGACATGATTCGGTGTGGATCAGTTGGAAATGGTCGCTAATATCGACAATATGCTTAAAAAAATCATTACCGGTGTCGTCAATTTACGGTTATAATCCCTAAACAACATAACAGAGATAAAAATGGAAGCTTCCATCCGATCTTGGTTGACGTTGATTGTTTTTGTCGATTATAATGTTGTCGTCATCAGAAAAACCAATGTAACCGGCCATATAAATACCAAAACAGTACAAATTACTGCATATACAGACAGTTTAGCTATCATTAGTAGGAGCAACCAACGACTACTGGAAGCGTTAAATAAAAACTAAAAACGACTGACATAAAAGAAACAAACAAAACAAAAACAACATGACCTTCAAAAGAACACCTAACAAGAGACAACTATACCACTAAACGTATGGATGCCTTCACTATCTGGGTACAGAAATCAATCGGAAGAATCCCGTATGTAGCGAAATTAATGCACATATTTTCATTGGGAAGCATACATACTATGTTAATAAAACATTGATGACATGAAATTATTAGACAAAGAATCAAAATGGAATGGTTATATACATAACATTATAACATGCCCCAAAAGAGGGTGACATTTGTATAACATGAAAAGGGAATAGAATTTTGACAAGATGTTATGTCATATTAGGGGATGTTACACAATGAAGGACATGGCCTCAGAAAGCTCAGAATCGGAAGAGATGTGGGGGTGGATCTTTAAGGGATGTTAATAGTATACTCTTATTAGCTTAGAAAAATCAAAATAAGGATGTCAAATTAAAAAATAAAATATTGGGCGCCACTGGTTACCTTATGGGAACCAAAAATTATACAAAAAATAGAAATAATAAAGGAAAGATAATAAAAATAAAACAAAAACATAGTCAAATAAAAAATATATACCATATACAAAATACTTATAACGTAACGTACCTTATCTTATTCTGTACTATACTCAGCCAATTTTTTACTGTTCTTACGATACAAGACAGAAGGAAAAGAGAAATAATAAGATTGTATTTAGCAAATTAAACATTATTTATTCAAACAAAAAAAAAATGAATTTAAATTTATGATCTCTTACGGTCTACAAAATAGAGATTGTGATTACCAAAAGAAATAAAATAGAAAGTTTACAAAATATACGTTGTTTATCAGTCCTTTTCTTCTTGGTGGTTAAGTCCAAGACGCGATTTCACTTCACCAAAGTCACTAAATTGGTACAACAAAAGTACATCAGGTTATCCATAGTTCATTAAAAAAACTCCATAGTTCATCAAAAAAAACTTTTATAGAAAAATTCAGCATTGTCAAAGTAAATTAGCACTTACTCGAACAAAAATATTAAAAAAAAGAATTTGTTATCTAGTTCATTAACGGAATCAAAAAATACTAGCAAACTTTAGGCTTTAACTGGGGTGTTAAACTAGTAACAAAAAATTCTACTCCTTCTGCATAAATCCTGGATCTGACTGCATGTAAAAAAAACTGATACCAAAAGTGGTAAACTTTATCGATAATCGCCTAATAGCAGCTAAAATTGCCGGAGTTCCGTTGTATTACACCGCAATGCATCACCGGGCTGATTTAACTATCAACCGGCCGAACTTGTAACTACATTTTACTTTCACTAAGCTGGAACTGACTGCAACTCAAAACTTAACTCGATGGCGGCCCTAATGGAACTCTACTTGATGACGGCCCTAACGGAACTGAACTTGATAATGGCAGAAACGGAACTCTTTTAGTTCTCCTTCAAACCTGGGTTCTCTCTTTCAAAAAAAAAGAAGTTACCTCCCATTCTACCAACATCAGATCCAAAACACTCGATCAATCAAATCTTTGCCAATAAGGAGTTGCAAATTACGCTTCAAGCTCAACCCTCTGACGTATACCAAAAAACGCTCATTCAATCAATGAAAAGAATACACAAAGAGACCTCAATATTTCACTCCACCTATTCTTCCCATGGAAAATGCTTAAGTCAGCTCTAACGACGATTGTCGACTCAAAACACTTGACAAATTTTATCGCTGATCCACTTATATCTTAGATAAATATTTCCCACAGTCCCAAAGTCGGTAGCGGCAGTAATCTGAGTCTAATGGGTACTACTTATCAACAAACTCTAGACTTTCGTCTCGAGAAACCATTAAACTTCTTTGATAACTCGCCGAAGATAAACAAAAGAAATCGGATGATCCAATACTATGAAGAACGAAAAATACATTGGAATGTAAAAAAGAATATGCAATATCATACGTCTGTGAGAAACTTAAAAATATTCATGTAAACATCCTACTTCAGATATAAATCATGAGACAATTCGCGGCTTCGGAATACGAAACTATTAGACAAAATGCTTATACCGGGGTAGTAATATAAATATGGTCTTAAACACAACAAAAAAAATTAAGGGGTGGTCATTGACCTTCGCACCGTTACAACATGGATTAGACCCGTAATAACCTATGGTTGGGAAACCTGGGTAATGACGAAAAAAGATGAAGCCCAAGTCAAGACATTCGAGAGAAAGATCATCATCATCATAAATGGCTCGACAATCCGTTGGGGATCTTGGTGTGTGTGTGAAAAAATGGCTTGGATGCGAGTCCGTTAGCCACAGATTTTTATTTTATTTTTACCTCAATTTATTAGTTTTGTTATATTTATACGTATTTCACTTAAATGATTATATTTGTTCCTTTCAAGTAGTTTATGAGTAATTTAAATATTTCCATTTTATGACAACTTAGTAGATATTCTATACTAATTGGAAAATGAACTTGTGTTTGTCGTAAATTGTAATAAATTGTAACGAAAATACAGGTCATAAATTAAATCACATATTCTGAGACCAAAAATAGTTCGAATGAACCTAATTTACCTTAGTACAAATATGCACATAAAAAAAGTTACAGCCCTTTGAAGTTACAAAATGAAAATCGATTTTTTTTAATATATCGAGAACTATTAGAGATTTTTTATTGAAAATGGGCATGTGGCATTCTTATAGCAGGAACATCTTAAAAAAGAATTATAGTGAAATTTGTGCACCCCATAAAAATTTTATGGGGGTTTTGTTCCCTTAAACCCCCCAAACTTTTGTGTACGTTCCAATTAAATTATTATTGTGGTACCCTTAGTTAAATTGAATATTTCTAAAACTTTTTTGCCTCTTAGTATTTTTTCGATAAGGCAGTTTTTATCGAGTTGCGGCTTCTTTTTTAATATGTTTACATAAAAATTTTATGGGGGTTTTGTTCCTTTAAACCCCCCAAATGTTTGTGTATGTTCCAATTAAACTTTTACTGTGGTACCATTAGTTAAACACAGTGTTTTTAAAACTTTTTTGCCTCTTTGTATTTTTTCGAGAAGGCACGTTTTATCGAGATATTACTTCTTTTTTAATATGGTTCAAAATATACCTAAAAATGTAAATCATAAATAAATTTTCATATTATTACCAAGTCTCCATAATCGTACTGAGCCATATACAAATATGTGGTGGATTTGACAAATATTCAAAATATCTCTATAAAAACTGACTTTTCGAAAAAGTACTAAGAGGCAAAAATGTTTTTAAAATATTGTGTTTAACTAATGGTACTACAATTATAATTAAATTGGAACGTACACAAAAGTTTGGGGGGGTTTAAAGGAACAAAACCCCCATAAAATTTTTATGGGGTGTCCAAATTTCACTATAATTTTTTCTTAAGATACTACTACCATAAGAATGCCACATGTCTATTTTCAATAAAAGATCTCTAATAGTTTTCGATATATTGGAAAAAATCGATTTTCATTTTGTAACTTCAAAGGGCTGTAACTTTTTTTATGTGCACATTTGTACTAAGGTAAGTTAGGTTCAATCGAACTATTTTTGGTCCCAGAATATGTGCTTAAATTTATGACCTGTATTTTTGTTACACCCTGTATAATTGATTTATATATCTCTCGTTAATTTTGCATTCCAAGAAAATATGGTTTAAATCTCTAATCGAAACATTATCACAAAAACAGACTGATGAATTAATTATTCCTAATTTGTGCAGATGTGCCTCATATTTCCCGTGTCGAGTTTTTAATCTGACGATAGTAGAAATCTCTTGCTTTGGCAGGTTATATTTAAATATGTATTCAGGTGGCGGAGGAAGTTCTTGATGTAAAGAAAAATATAAATTTTTGACATGCTTGTAATATTTTTCCATTCTTTTTTCCATATTTTATTTATTCTAACTTTGACGTCATGACGATGTGAGTTAGTATCTCACCTTTTTTTATTGTGGATCTTGGTCTGCTCGCAAAGAAATCGCCACTCCTGTCGATTCCTGAAGATACTGATATTCAAGAGAAAGATACTGAGAAAATTATATGGCCCGGTGCAAGAGAAAGACGACACATGGAGAATCAGGAGAAACGACGTGGTTAATGAATTGTAAGGAGGGTATGATATTGTAAGATTTGTGAAAAGTCAAAGACTCATGGATGGGACATGTCCAGAGATAAAAAGATGCAAAAACAGCAAAAAAAATGAAAAAAAAATGGAAGCCAATAGAAAGACGAAAAAAAGAAGGCCCAGATCGAGATGGTTGATGATGTGGAAGACGACCTGAAAACCATGGATATAAAACAATTGAGGTGACAAGTATAAGACAAGTGGGATCTAAATGGAAGGACATAGCAAGACAGGTAAAGACCAGTCCAGGGTTATGATACCAAAAGCAGAATAATTATGTTGTTGAAAGTCAGACAATAAAAAAATTTTATGCATTTAAGTCCTGAAAGAACTGAGAGGCGCAGTGAAAAGAAAAGCGGTCCCATTTTTGACAATTTGTGTCTGATTTCATAATTAATACGATAATGCACTAGCTCATTCATATAATCTTTTACAACAATTTTTGGCAAAACTCAGTTACAGAACTCATCTAGTTTTCGCCCTAAGAAAAAATAATTGCGAAATAATTATAAACGAAGGTCAGATACTTTGAGGGCAGACATCGTATAATTTTTTTTTATTATTAAAAAGTAATAAAAAGGAACAGATTAGTTACAGTCTGACCTGTTGTTATTGTTTGTGTCGACGAGTTTAAGCTCTTTGACTCCTAGTAATGATATTAAAGGACGTTTTGATTACTTATGCCACTAAATAGACACAATGGAATTATAACATTTAGAGGTTCACTGACTGCAAAATTGAAAGTAATAATTGATAAAGTCGGCGCTCTTCCATAACCGCCCACTTGCGATTGATTAAATTTTTAATTTAATTTTTGTTTTATTTGACAAAGATAAATAGTATCATACAGACGACAACATTTGATTATCTGTTTATTTAGACTTTTTTATTTGTTTATAAATTAATAAAACTGGTATTATCTCAAATATCCGAGTACTGAATAAATTCTAAAAATACTTTTGAATTTATCATATCATAAAATATACGAAACTGCTTATCAGTTTTATCCGTAAATTTACATTACAAAAAATGAATGTATTGAACAATCTTATACACATTTATTGAAACTTCTTCAATTATTATTTCTGGAATGTCCTCTGAACCCACATTTTCCACTTCTCAACTTAACATGCCATCTTTCTTGTCTTTTTCTCTAAATAGTTCCGTGTACAATTCTTTAACAATCTTGATTATCTTTTCTTTCTCTGTTACTATTTGGCCATTTCGGTTTGCTGGCTTAACACAATTCTTCTGACATGTAGCTTGACTTCTCTTCAGATCCCTTAAGCTTAATTTTCCTCGATAACCATTGTAGCTTGTTTGGTGTTAAATAACTTAGGTCCCTTCTCACCAAACTTTATTAAGCGACAAAGAGACTTATATCTCCATAAGTCTCTTTGTCGCTTGACCATTTTTTTTATCCTTATCTCTTTTGCAATTTGTATTGCACATTTTCCCTGCGTTCTTGATAGCTTTTATTATGTTATTATAGTTTATGGTTTCGACATTATATCGTCTACGTCTATCGTCTACATCACAAATTAATTAAAATTAATTAAATGATAAAGGAGTTGATAGTCAAGATGTACGAATCATAAAAAAATTATACTGGCGTCAAACAGTGACAGCGTGCACAAATGGAAAATCAACAAATATGCAAAATACAAAGAGGTGTCAGACAGAGTTGCATACTGTCCCCACTATTATTCAGTTTATATTCAGATAGAATATTTAATTAAGCGCTGCATAATTTGGAATGGGGTGTGAAAGTTAATGGAATTCTGATAAATACAATCAGATATGCAGACGATACAGTTATTTTAAGTGATGATATGAATGGATTACAACGCCTTTTAAATGCCATTGATACAGTGGAAAGAGAGTTTGGCCTAAATATAAACTGTTCAAAAACAAAATACATGGTATTTAGCCGTTTGGCCCATCAAGATTCACGGTTATATGTTAATGGTCATACAGTATAAATTAAAGAAATATGGAACATAGCTTTTTAAGACACAGTGTTTGAACTGCATTTGAGATAGTGGACCAATATAAAAGTTCCAGACATTAAAACCAGAAATCATAGCAACATTAACATTGGCATGTAGAAAATATCTTTGAACTAGAACCTCCAACTTCTATCTCTCTTTTTGGGAGTTTACTAAAATAGCGAGCCCAGCCGAATGAGCCGAAAGTACATAATCGGACTTAAGGGTCCGCACCGCGCCAAGGAATAGAACCGAACCGAACCCACTACCTACATGCACAGACAAGGCGATTGCAGATACGCGGTACGAATGGGTTATTATTTTTATAAGTTTTTGGATATGTATTTAAAACATATAATTTAACCTAAAATATTTATTTTAATATTTATAGTGCTAAATATTTCATGTGTATCTATTTATGGATAATGATGATTGGCATTATACATAATATTATGTATATTGTTCTAAAGCTATTTTTTTTGTGGCGTTTGTGTAATTTATTTTTCTAAATGGGAAATAAGCCACAATTTAACTTAAAAAATGATTTTGTTAACGTTTCGACCTCCACTTCGGACGGCGTTGTCAAAATACACAGTATTAATAAATTAAACAAAAATGTTGTTGCTTAGTAAAAAAAATTTCTTCTAATAATATAATTTATTCTAACTCATTCATATCGGCAATTATTAGAAGATTTTTTTTTACTAAGCAACAACATTTTTGTTTAAATTATTAATATTTTGTATTTTGACAATGACGTTCGAAATAAAAGTTAACAAAATAATTTTTTAAGTTAAATTGTGGCTTATTTCGTATTTAGAATAATAAATTACATAAACGCCACAAAGAAATAGCTTCAGACAATATTTTAGGTGAAAAAATATGTTTTAAATAGGTACGTATCCATAAACTTAAACTTATAAAAATAAAATAATCTATTCGTACCGCGTATGCACAAAAAGCTAGAAGGATCTGCAAATTCTGCAATCGCCTTCTGCATGTAGTCAGGTCGCCGGTCGATTCGGTTCTATTCCTTGGCGCGATCGCGAGGCGGACCCTTAAATAGGAACCGGTCGTATAATAATTCTTATACCTGATTCTGACCTAGAGGTGGGCTAGAAGTATTTGCATTCATGTAACGGTAACCCATCGTAATTTTTACCTGTGATTGTGATTTAACAGAGCAACAAAATAGTCGTATTTTAAACTCCTAATTAAAAATGTTCAAAAAAATTCAACAGGTGTTATTATTTTGTCTAGGTAGGAAACAATTTTATTCAAAAAGTAGTTTTTGTAATGAAAATAATATTGCATTAATAAATAATTTTATGTTTTTTCATTGTCTTAATTGTTATTAGAAAATCTAACAAGAGCATAGGCGCCAAATTTCGGGCCAATGCTTTCTCAATGCATTCATTTTTTTCGAATTTTAAGAAAATAATAAATATTTTTGAAAAATATAAACGCGGAATGAAAGATTACATTATTATCGAGGGCCGAAAGTCCATTAGAATAAAAAAGTGTCATTTAAATGAGATATTTGAAATTAAAAATCACACTCAATTTTCTCTTCTTTTTACCGCTGTAACTTATTAAAATACACATTATAGAAGTTTTCAGGGACTTTTAGCACTCGGTAATTATGTAATTTTTTATTCTGCTTTTAAATTTTTCAAAAATACTTACTAGTTTTCTTAGGATTCGAAAGAAATAAATGCATTTAAATAGCATTGTCCCGAAATTTTGCGCCTACCCTCTTAAAAACGAAATACAAAGTAAACTTTAAATACCAGTATTTGCTACAAATACTTATTTCCACCTACCTCTACCGAAAGTATACTTTTCCGGACCTGATTGTAGGGAGCAAAGTTGTACTTTTCCTCCCTAGGGAGGAAAATATTTTTCCTCCCTAGGGAGGAAAAGTAAAAGTGACGTCATAATATTTCATTCATGAAATATAACTTATTGACGCCCTGTATAATATCTATTTTCTATTACGGAGTATCTATACATTTTAACGTTTATTTATAAAACATCCTGTATTTTGCAGAATGGTAAAAAACAGTAAATTGTTATTTTTATTTAACAATGTTTACATTAATAATTTGACTTATATTTGACAGCTGACAGTTATATTGTACCTACTTGTTGTTTTAGTTCTAATAAATTTTGTTGGTTAGTTACATAAATAAATTAAGTAAAAATGACAAAATGACTTGTTATTTGAGGAAGGTGGAAAAACCATATGTATAACATGGGAGTAAAGTGCCTTTTCCTCCCTTGAATGATTACTGCCCTCCGCTACGCGTCGGGCAGTAAACTTCATTCTCGGGAGGAAAAGTTACACTTTCCTCCCTTGTTATACAAATAGCTATTAGTTACTATTTGGTACTTTTAAATTAAAATTTCAGAATAGCAGCCTTTTAGCCTTTTTATAATTAACTCGAGTTCTTCAATCAGAAATAATTAGACCAGCTTTGGAAATAACCGTTCGCAAGGCACTGATGTTCCAATGACACTAATTCGTTCTTGAGCTACTTGTGCATGATAAGGAAAAATATATTTATTTTCTCTCCCCGCCATTTTAACGAATCTTCATTTCGCGGCAACCGATCGCATTCCCTAAATCTTTGCATTTCTATTATTGTCCTGCTTATCGTAGTGCCTCGTGGCTGATCCTGCGATCCCATAATATCATCCGGATCTGCAGATGTTTTCTCATGTTCTAATAAAATTTGAGTCGTAAATCCTTTATCTTTTTGTTCCATTCCAAGTTTTTCTGCAATAAGAGCGATTCTATTTTCTGTGCTATTTCCGCATTTGTTGGATCCTTAAAAGGAATTAGTCGAAACCTTATTCTGCCAAGAAAAGTCGAAATCGACAGTTATCGACAGTTTAATAAAATACTCATACATTGTTGAACTAGTGTTTACGTACATATTTGTTATGCTTATAATAGCCTTAACAATTTCTTCTAGCTGAATAAATCTTTCCAACATATAAAATGTCGAATTACAACATGTGGAAACATCTTGCAGTAATTTGAGAGGATTCCCGTTTCCTGGATTTTTTCAAAATCTAAAAGTTTAGCAGTTGCTTGTAGAACTCTTTTTAAAGTGGCTAATGGTATTTTTTATTTTGGTTAAATTTTTAATGATTTTCTTATATCACTTTTGATAACAACATCTGAGGTAGAAGTTGAAACGTCAATAAAATCATTTTTTTAAGTTAAATTGTGGCTGATTTCCTCATCCTTTAAGCCATCGTTCACAATAAAGTTTATTTATTGTGTGTGCAAAGCATCCAAAATGTTTCATTTTCACATCATTTTGTACCACCTTTAACATTTTGTGCATTATAGGAAACAATAATGTATTAAAATTTTGTTTTCTACGTTCTCTAAGTTTGATAAGACAGCTTTATCTTACAAATATTGCATGATGCATAATGCATAACTATCATCCACTTATATAAAAACGTTCCATAAACTACTAAATTTTTCTATTTTTGTTTGGCACTAATGGCATGGTATGCGTTCTAATAGCAAACCCAATTTTGTAATAGTGACCTAAACAAAATAATAATACGTGTAGAATTTTACGATGGTCCACAGTGGTAACACTTTTTATTAGGAGTTTAATATACGAATATTTCGTTGCTCTGTTAAATCGCAATTGAATCGGTCATTGCGAAAACAATCTAAGACCATATTTTGGGTAAAATGACGACGCTTTTCAACGCCATTAAATTTACATATAAATATATACATAAACATTTAAACTTGTTTTGCCTTTCAGAAAGATTCATTTATAACCCATAATACTTATACAGAGAGCACGTAAAGGTTGGAATAAATTAATTTTCTCGAGAATGGACAATTTTGGAAAAAAATCCCGAAAGAGGTCAATTTTTATTTTTACATTACGACTTTTGTCATATATATCATACTAGTGACGTCACCCATCTGGGCGTGATGACGTCATCGATTATTTTTTTAAATGGGAATAGGGGTCGTGTGATAGCTCATTTGAAAGGTAATTTAATTCTCTATGCAGTAATATAAACATTTACATAATTATTTATATAGGGTGTCCAAAAGAAATTGTTTTGAATTAAATTTATTGACATAAAAAGAAGGATGAATGTAATTTATTTAGTTCAAAATACATTTTACTGTTCTCAGAAAACAGAAAAAATGTTTATTTGGAAAATAATTATTCCTTTTCGCTTAAATCAAATGTTCAAACTGTTAAGAGGAAGGTGGGTGGCGGCTTTAATATTGAGTTTATTCAAAAAACAATATTTATTTGTCAAATAAACATTATTTCCTGTTTTTCTGACAGCAGTAAAATGTATTTTAAGTTAAATATATTACACAAATTCTTCTTTTTGTCAATAAATTTACATAATTCAAAAAAAAAAATTTTTGGACACCCTGTATAAATAATTAGTTAATGTTTATATTACTGAATAGAGAATTGAATTACCTTGCAAATAAGCTATCACACGACCCCTATTCTCATTTAAAAAAATTATAGATGACGTCATCACGTACAGATGGGTGACGTCACCAGTATGATACATATGTCAAAAAGTCGCAATTTGAAAATAAAAATTGACCTGTTTTGGGATTTTTTACCAAAATCGTCCATTCTCGAGAAAATGAATTGATTCCAACCTTTACGTGCTCACTTTTAAAATATTGTATTATCTCGGAATATCCAACTATTAATGAAAATATTTTTACGTTTCCTTAAAAGTTTACACATTGTAACATGTATTGTTTTCACAATGACTGATTCAGTTACAGACAAAAATCACAATGAATAAAATATCACTATCGTAAATTAGCCCACCTCTAGACTCGTTCCGTTGATTTAAAACAGAATGAAATGGTAAATGTAGGCGGGCTTTTGCATTTACGTAGCTTAGTTCAGAATCCAGTAGTCGACTGAGGTATTGTACTTGTATAATATAATAATTATTTGAAAATATTTTGTTGGCCAACCGCCTAGAGCCGAAATACATGTATTGGCTATGATCCGTTTAAATATCGCTGGACCTGTATAATTCAAAGAGTACCCAGTTTTAAATATCTTGGTTGCCATATTACTGAACAACTAGATCCAGATAAAGAGATAAAATGTAGAAACGAGACAGCCTGTACGACATTTTTAAAAATGAGGTCATTCTTCTGTAATGATAACTTGCAACTTCAACTTCGAAAGCGCATGATTAAATGTTACATTTGGTCAGTCCTCTTGTATGGTGTCGAAGCATGGACATTAAAAATATCCACCATTAACCGTTTGGATGCCTTTGAAATGTGGCTGCACAGATGTATACTGAAAATACCATGGACGGCTATGCTGACAAATGTGGCAGTCCTTAAGAGAGCAAATGCTACCCGCGAGCTGCTTGATAACATCAAATATAGAAAGATGGCCTATTTTGGACACGTAGTAAGGGGAGATCGGTATAATATTCTTCAACTTATTATGATGGGTAAAATCGAAGGATGCAGAGGAATTGGTAGAAATCAGGCCTCTTGGTTGAAGAATATCCGGGAGTGGACAGGAATAAAGAAAGCAGCTATTCTAAACACCTATTTAAAATAGCTCGAGACAGAGACAGTTTCGTTATGTTAATCGCCAACGTCAAGGGGACTTGATAGAGCACGTTAAGAAGAAGAATCGTCTACGTTTGTTGTCTCCAGGCATCTCAGAATTTTCTCTTCATATTATGGTGCTTTCGATTAGGTCCCATCTTATTAGGTGTGTTTCCATGATAACGGTAAAATCTATTATAGACTACAGAACAAAAGACGAAAATGATGATTATAAAAAATGGCTATACAGCTATAAGGAGACATTGCCAATGGTGGCTGGACATTGCCGTTTAAGAAACCATCTGTACAAACTCAACATGGTGAATGAACCATGGTGCAGAAAGTGTGAAATGGAAGGAGAGACTGCTGTACACATACAACATGCATTGCAATGTGCTAAGTGATGTAAGGCAGGAATTCACTGGTCAACTGAGATTTGAAGAAGCAGAAGAATAGAATGGAATGACCACATAAGCAAAATGGCAACAAATAGGGTAGTAAGGACAGCGAGAGACGGTTCCCCAATAGGAAGACGATCAGTGGGAATACCACGAACACGATGAAACGACAACTTACTAGAGGCACATTGAAAAAACAGACAGAGTCATGTCTGATTTTTGAACCAAAAGACTACCAATAGTCCTAAAACTACCAATAAGAAAATTGTTGGCCTTCATCGTTATGCCTTAAGCCCACCGAACTTATTTTACGGAAACAAAAAACAAGGTATGTTACAAAGGCCTTAAGACCTACTGCCAGAGACTAATGAGTCTTGCCTGATCTAAGAATAAGAAGATAAAGGAGGAGAATTTTCTGTTAAGAACCAATATTACATTCGCAGTAGGTAAACCACTGGAAGTAAAGGACGATAAGGAAATGGAGAAATTAACAGAACAAAGATTTAAATTGAACAGCCTAGAATCCTAGAACAAGGCAATGTGAGAAAATTAACTATGGGCCATTCCACGAACATATGCCTGTTTTGGATTACTTCGACAACGAATATTATTTTACTGTGCAACATAAGAAGTACGAAAGTAAATGGCGCTAATAATTATTCCAATAAACAACAATGTAATTTGCAATTTACTTTCGTTCTTCTTATTTTGCACAGTAAAATATTCGTTGTCGAAGTAATCCAAAACAGGCGTATGTTTGTGGAATAGGGTAATACAAGAATAGACTATTGTATACCAGAAGTTGGACATTAGATCTTGTACATTTACCTACATAATTTTGAAGAGCATTTTTCATTGCAGTAGCATTTTATAAAGCGGTGTCCCCCAAATTTAGAATATTTTCCACTGGTTTCTCTTAAAGACAGATGAATGTCGGGTACATCTTCAAAATTAAGAAAATTCTCTTTTCACTTTTTTATTTGAAACGTGTACTCTCCCGTGTTTCGTGTCTACTCTATATAAACCGTCAACTGTTTTATCTTGTATGACACACATAACATTTCGAGCATCTCCTCTGGCTCTGCCAGAGTCGGGAATAGGTATGGTTACATTTTTTCCAATTGCAATTGGAAATTTTTCTTCAGTTGTTTTTATACATTATTAGACTGAGCATGATGACCTTCAATCGCCTTTTCTTTATTTATTAACTTTACTTTCGAAGCCTTCGTAGTGTGCACCAAGTGTGCTATCGGCGCGCACAAGTAAAACCTGATTGCAAAATATACATGTATGTATGCCTGAGCTCTCTATATACAACAACAAACATTTGCCCGTGTGTTCTCGATTCCTTGATAACCGGTTCACCAAAATCACTTTCCAACGTAGAGTTGACTCTCTAATTTCGACTTCCCTTATAGAGATAAAAAGTTATTTGTTGGATGAGTCAATTAATAAAAATTCTGTAGCACATCTTCTACACACTTCTTATTCTTTATAGTTTAGAATTAAAATAACTTTGTTTAATGTAAGTTATTAATCTCTTTCATTATTTTTTTTAGGTCGAGGCTAAGGACAGCGAGACCAAACGTCTTCAGGAAGAGGTCGAAAATGCTCGTCGCAAGGAGGAAGAACTTAAACAACTGCAACTCGCCCAAGCTGCCAAAGGTCATTTGGAAGAAAATGACCATAATGAAGATGATGAAATGGTCAATGGTGATGTTAGCAAGGATCTTAGCACTGACGAAAACATCGTCGATCCAATCGAAGATAGACGTACGCTTGCTGAAAGAAACGAACGTCTTCAAGATCAATTATTGGTGAGTTTTAAGTACTTTGCACTAATTTTAAGTCTTTATATTTACAACATTGCACAAAACGAGATACATATTGCATATTTTATTTTGAGTCAGTTTTTGAAGTATATTTTCTTTCTTTTGAAAAGATTTAAACTTTCATTGCTAAATAAGTTATCCTAGACCAGGGGTCACCAATTAGCGGACCGCGGTCCGCATCCGGACCGTGAGCTAGTGTTGTGCGGACCGTCAATAAATTCACAATATACCTAGTGTTTGGCAATTTTGAAAATGTTTGGCCATGAAATTGTGTACTATGTTTGGCTCAACTTATGTGTGCGAAGCCGCTTTATCAAGAATGAACTTTATTAAAAATCTGTAGAGATCTCACTTAACAGATGAATATCTTAACTCCCTAATGAGACTCAGTTGCACTAAACTCACTCCAAACTTCAGACAGGTTGTACATTAAAAAATGTCATTTTTCTCTCTGATAATTTAATTTTGTAAAGAGTTCCCTTATTGTTATACTTACTAATCATTAATTTTGAAATTAAGTAAGCTGTAATATAAAATTGTCATGTGCATTTTTTTATATTCATTTCCTCTCTACTATATGTTAAGTAGGAGTACTTTTCAGATGTGCATTTAATTGAACACCTTGCATTGAAACTAATGTAGAAAAGATAACATGTTAATTAGGATTTTGTACTATGATTATTTATTTTAAATTCCTCATTTTCGTTTCTACAAAATTGAAGATGTGTAAAAACTTCATTAGCATTCAAAATATAAATTCCTAATTTTTAAAATATTCTCAGTAACAATTTACAATACTGTTTTTTTCAAAATATACTGATAATAACATCAAAACAATACACAATGAATTTATTGAAGATATTCTTCTTTAGCGACGAATCTATTGAGGGTAAAACTTGATTTACCACGCGCATGCGCACACCGACAGTATGGTATTAGTGGTTATACGGGCTCTGATTGGGTGTTGAAATTTTGAAATGATCTGTCAATAATTGTTCAATATGGAGATTATGGTAAACAAAAATATTGTATAATATTAGTTTTTATTGATGTGTGGACAGAAATAAAATAAAATTTATAATTATAGTGAGTTTTTAAATAGTTTTGAAAAGCCGCAGGTACGTAATTTTAAATGTTTCAGTTGGAAATACCTAATAGTTTCAATACCTATCTATTAGGAAAATGTAAACAAAATAATGTAGTTACCTATTAGTAGGCAATGCTTTAATTTACATAATCTGATTACGAACAAACTTTCTAAAAATCTTCATCTCATATATTGTTTTCTTACACTATACTTTGTTGTATTTTATTTCGACAAAAATCAAACTAATGATTTTATTAAATTCATATAAATTTATGGTGTAAACGTTTAGTTTGAGTATATTCCCATATGACGTACACGCGGATGTGGTCTAGTTTGAAATGCCGCGGCATGCCGTCAGCTTTCGTACAGCTCGGTAGAAGTGAAGTGAGTTCGAGCCCCAAGCAAGTTATTACTTTTTTATTTTTTTTTTATAGATTTTATGATTGTAAGTACTATATTATTATATAATTTTTGAAGATATTCTTCTTTTTTGAAAGTGGTAGATAAGAAAGTTAGTTTGATTTTTAAATAAAATAAGTACAAATAACCTTTTAAGTATATTTACTTCGTTTAAATTACCTATAATAGAAGAATATCTTCTTTTGTGCGTACAAAGTACACACACATTCTTTTTTTTTTATTTATTGTACCAAAAAAACTTACAGAAAAGTATACAGTAACCAAAAAACAATCAGGTATTATTAGTTTTCCTTTCCATATTAGTCCATGTGTGAGGCCACTTCCGTATGAAAAATGTTTCTGACTCGATTTCTTTGGGGATTCCTCTTCAAAAATATCCCCTTTAAACAAACCAGAAGGGTGCCGGGTGAAACAATTTTTTAAGCAAATTCAAAATTAATTTTTTTTTCCTCGAAAAAATGTAATTGTAGGTTTCTTGGGTAATTATAAACAATAAAGGTTTTTTGTCATATTTCGAGTAGTTATTAGCGATTTAAAATCTGAAAAATGCGAAAATATGCATTTGCGATGCTTGAAAACTCTTTTAATAAAATGACAGATTTTTTTTTATTTAAGATGACCCAAAAATGCTAAAAACATATTTTCGCGGGCAAAAAGGTGATGTTTTGAATTTCTTAAAAAATATTAAACAATTTCTGCCCAAAAATTTCGCCCGGCACCCTTATGATTTGTTTATAGGGGATATTTTTTAACAAAAATCCACAAAGAAACCGAATCAGAACAGTCAGACACAGGTAGCATAAATCCGGAAGTGTCATAGGTTTTCGAAACGGACCCTCATTGAAACTAATTGGTGACCCCTGTCCTAGACTATTCTACGTATGTATATTCCTTTGTCAAGTAACTTGCATATTGAAGTATTAAACAAATTTGTAGAGAAATTAATGAAATAATCTGGTTTTGCTTATAACATTTAATTAGAAAGAGAAACAGTAACGCAATGGAACACTTGCCTTGTTCTGCCAACAAATCTGCTCGTGCCGACCTGGCATCCATCGATCAAAAACCAAAAACACTTTATTATCTTTGGCCAGGTTGTTAGGAGATCTTTATAGTTCCAGTTTTTTTGTAGGGCTGTTTGGGTTCTTGGCTATCTATACAGGGTGTCCCCGAAAATAGTGCGTTCCTTTAAGGTATGGATATAATACACAATTTAGAACAAAAAAGTCCTATAACATTTTTTTCTAAAGTTAACCGTTTCCAAGAAAAAAATTACATTGTTCTCCATATAAGTGAGTTTTTATTTTCATAAATTTGAATGACATGGCAACGTAGCTTAGAAGAACTTGCTGTGACTGTGGAAATTTAACCTAATAACCCCTTGTTTATTTACTTTGAGGTGTGATTTTTGCGGTTGTTGGCATCGTAGGTACCTACCTGCAAAATAATTGATATGGATTTAGTTGATATTTACATTATTTTACCTACCAGATGCAACTGACCTACAAACCTACTTTTTTAATCTTTAGATTTTTGAGTTGCGCGATGTTGCCAGACTTCAATTTGTATATCAAAATGTATTTTCGTTTTTTGGTCAAACGGATCAATTTAGAAAAAATGTTATAAGACTTTTTTTGCTCTACATTGTGCTTTCTATTGTTCTTTTCATGATCATTTTTCAGTGCGTAACAAATGATAGGAAAAAGGGTAAGTCCGTGATAATACACATTTATGATATTTATTCTGACATGACATTTTAGTTAAATCTGACAGTTGTCACATTTTATTTTCAATTTGGAATTAAAACAAATCAAATGTGTTTCTTGCATTTATAAAATGATATTTTCTTTGATTTGTATAGTCTTATAAATTATACAGATTATATTTGTAATATTATTGTCTAATTAAAAAAAAACTATTTTTTTATTATGGCGCCATCTATCGACAACTAGAATAACTAGAATAAATGTTATAAAAATGTCACCGACAAAATGTAATCACCGACGTGCCTTTTTTTCTGTCACATACAATTTAATGCGTTAGAAAGAAATCGAAAAACTGTGACGCACTGAAAGATGATCATGAGAAATACTGTACCTATACCTTTAAGGAACGCACTATTTTCGGGGACACCCTGTATAAACATTGATCCCCTTTGCATTGGGGTATTCGTCCATGATTTCATCAATGGAGGCCACTTTCGTCACTACTTCTTCTTCTTTCTGCGCAATGCTCGATTATCATGCGTTGGCTATCAAATTGGCTATACTAATTTTGTTGACAGCAGCTCAGAAGAGAGATCCAGAGGATAAACCAGAGATAAATCCAGAGGATAGGTTTCTAAGCCGACGTTCTTCTTCGACATGGTCCACTTCTTCCGTCCGTCTTGATTGTATTATTAAATAAAGTATATTATATCTCTCTGGGTGATGCATAACCTGGCAAAAATATTCCAGTTTGCGATTTTTAACGGTTCTGGCCACATTTTTTCTATCAAAAGTCTCCAGTTTTGTGAGAAGCGTATCCGTTAAAGTCCAACCTTCGCCATCGTATAAAAGAATAGAATACATAATATTCTAATTGATTTGCTTATGTCGCAGCTCTCATTTAAATTACCACTTTGGGTTAAATTGATCACACATTGATATATTCATCACACATTGTGATAATCCTATTAATCAGATGTTGAAAGTCTTAGTAAATATTTGAAATTAATACTGTGTCATAGCATTAAAGCATTATTAATCCCTAGCCAAACGTTTTCGACTTACAAAGCCGTCTTCAGAGCTATGGTCAAGTTTAAAGAAAATACCACTAGAAAAAGGGGTCCCATTGTGCAAAATGATGCGAGAGGCTGTTGCCTCAATTCTATCCTGATGTATGGGTGTTTTACCGGATTTACCCGTCCCATAACCAAAAAAATTTAATGTGCTTTTTGTGTGCTGTCTTTTTAATGACTTTTTTTAAGTTTCCCTCTTCTGTCGTGGTAGGTAATTTATATAATTGACCACAGCTCTGAAGATTCCCGAAAGCGCTCAGCTTAGAAATTAAATGAATTAATTTGAAATTATATCAATTCCAAATTTATAAAAACCTTAAATGCTCAATCAAAATATTGACTCCTTTTATTGATGTCTTGTAGAGTAAATGGGTAATTATTTTTTCCAATATTCGTGTTTGTTTTTACTAATAGAATATATTTTAAAATATAAACGCTAGCTAAGGATTATTTAGTGGAAAACTAACTATATTTCCTTATAGGTAGGTCCAATTTGTTGTGGACTTTGCAAAAATAGGAAAAAGTTACATCAGGTACCTCATTAACAAAAATGAATGTTGTTTTTGTGTTGGAATGTAGAATTAGCATTTTCAGAGTATGTTTATTTATCATTCTGACATATTTTCTTAAAACCAAGAAAGTTTAATGATAAAAAATCTGTTATATCCTACACAATATATAAAATATACTCACGGACAAAAATATTACATATTTTGAAATTATCATGTGAAGTGGAATTTTTTGTGCTAAAGTTTGTGTAGCCCCATAATGTCCCAGGAATACGATTTCTGATTCCGAATGCAATATTTTAAAATTTCATATAAATGATTTAAATCTGATCTATATGGCGGCCAATATAATTTTTAAATTGAATCTCATCAAGGTATGTAGCCACTATTCTCGCCTAACGACATGAGGACCTGCATTATCTTTAATTAGCACGATATGTCATATCCAATGTGACTGACAAATGGCAAAACATGATATAAAATGTTTCCAATGTACTGATACGACTCTTAAAGCGTATTTTGTAGAAAATTGAGCAGTGTATTTTGAAGGATAAATACTTATTATTTACCTACTGTCACTGTAACTGCCAAATCTTAAAATTTGTCAGATAACTTATTCTGTTCAATCTTAAAAAATAATAACAACAGCCCTATTTTATGCAAAAACCATCATTTATAGGTAGGTTACTCTTTATAAAATGCAGGAATTCAAAATAATATCAAAATTTAGACCGTAATAATTATTAAAATTTTTGAATTAACATATGTAATCAGTTGTTTGTTTGTTTAATTTAGTATTTGTCTGTCATAATAAATATAATATAATGTCAGACCAATCAAATACACTGCTCAAAATGATCAAATCTTACTAATAGTCGTATCAGTTTTTTAGGAACCAGCTGTACATGTCAGCTGGCATTTGCACAATCGCCTCCACACGTTCGTTATGTCCTTTCAGAGTAATACTGCTCCACAACACTATGCCGCCACCACCAAAACTAACAGTCTGCATGAGGATGCAACTGGCATACCGTTCGCCAACTCTTCTGCAGACGAAGTTTTGTCAATCTCGCTTCCATATGGTGAGCAGTATGCCAGTTGTAACCTCATACAGAGCGTTAATTTTGGTGGTGGTCGCATAGTGCTGTGGAGTGGTATTTCTTGGAAAGAACATACCAAATTTGTGGAGGTGATTGGGTGATTGCCAGATGACATGTATAGGCTATTCCACGAATATACGACTGTTTTTGATTATCTCAGCAACTAATATTTTAGTGTCCTACGAAAGTAAATTGCTCTAATTATTACTCCAATAAACAACAATGTAATTTGCAAATTACTTTCGTAATTCATATTTTGCACAGTAAAATATTGGTTGTCGCGATACTTCAAAACAGTTGTATATTTGTGGAATGGGGTATACATTAAAAACAATTGAGACGATCATGTCTTGCCATTTGCCAGCAATATTTGATATGACAGATTCATGCTAACACACGTCTTCATGTCGCTGAAATAGTAAACACTTACAAGTTTTTTGACTGTTTTACTAAAATACAACCTCGAAAACCAAATGATTGGCGTGAAAACATTTTTTGTAGAATTCAACAAATTAAAGGTTTTCAAAGAAAACATAACATTAGTCCCTGCAGCTCTTATAGACATACAAAAACAAACAATCCAACCATCTAATATAACATCTTTCTATTGGTACACATTTTTTATTTATTTAGATTCAGTTGAGTCCTTTGGGTTATTCATTAAAACCATCATATGGGTGACAGTAGAAAATTCTAACTATTTTTAACAACAGACGCCACAACTTTCTTCGTTTTTGAAATAATTCACTTTATTGAAAATGCTAGTGTCACAAAGTAGAATAAAAGAAACGTTGGTTTCCCATACTTAATCCTTTGCTATATATTTGCATGTTTCTAACAAGCTTGAGCTCATTAATCCAGTCATTAAACAATTTGTTACATGGTTAGTAATATAGTTTTATAATCACTGAATTTTTGTGGAGACCTTACTGATAAATTCCTAATAAAATCCAATTTTATTTCCACGAAAAATTAGCTTAAAGATCTCTGCAAACGATTCTCTACTTTTTTGATACATCTAAATAGTTTATTCAGTAAATACGGTGATAGGGAACAATTTTTGACAATTTAAGTGAGTAATAGCTAGAGATCATGTATGAGTATTTTCTAGAGATCATAGAGTAATAACTAGAGATCATGTTCAAAATTATGTATAGTGCTCAAAATTTACTGCGCTCCGTTTTCCTGAGACCACTGGACCCCTGACCAAATTAAATATTTGAGGTGTATTTCCAATTGATAGTCTAAGCTAAGTAACCATTCACGTGTTTGTCACCCAGTATAATAGGTTAGGACACCCCTTGTGAGTTCGAAATATTGTTTTGCATCTGTAGTAAGTGTGGACATTTTCATTGATTGTATTATAACCCTCAGAGCATGTTCAGTCAGGTCTGCTGGATTTTAGATACTGATCCTTGTTACCCTGTGACACTTTCTATACCGATTCTCCTTACATGCATGCAGGGGTGGGCGTAAGTCAGCTGACAAATTTGCAAAAATAATTATTTATTTACAATAAGTGTTCAAAATGTTCACCATTCATCTCAGTACAATTCAAATAAAATTTTTGGATCGAAATAATGCGAACAAGCATCGTGAGATCATTATTGATATCTATTTTGATTGTTATCCAATGTTAAAGATCTTCGACGTTTTCGATCTTCGCGCAAAAACTTTGTTCTTAAGCATGTCCCAGATTGAGGTATCCATAGAAGTAATGTCTGGTGACCTTCGAAGCAACGGTTCCTTTCCACGTCTACCACGATCCATCCAGAAAAATGGTGATTTCTCATAATCTAGTTTCGTAATTTTCATTCTGAAAATAAAACTGTTTTGATAAAAACACAAGTTGTTATAATGTAAACTTAACGCGAACGTTCTCTGCCGTTTCACTCGAAACATAACGACTAAACGCACGAAAAAACCGGTATTCGTTCGTTTCGAGATCGACGAGCATACTGATTTATGCCCAGCCGGCTGTGTTCTTAGTAATGCACGTTGAACCCAGGAAAGAGCTGTGGAATTCGCTCATGCGTCGTTTCAGAGGACGCCAGCTGACTTATGCTCACTGCTGTATATAATTGGCGACATTCTAGCACTATGCCTAAGGGTACGAACATGCCGAAGATACATGGATGAACGCAGTGTAGGTCGCGATCGCGGTCGAGGTTTACATCGATGACGGGAAGAACATACCGAAGACACCTTCCTTTCAGTGTTTTTTGCGGTTTCCATATAACCAAAACTTGTCGCAGTCTGATTACAACAAGAAATGAATAAATACACCAGCCGTATCTCCGGCGAATGTCACGTGGTTTAAAAACCACCAATAAACTTACCAATAATTTACCATGCGAGCAGCAGCTCGATTGCAATGTAAAACAAACTATTTTGTTGTGGCATCGACATCGCTGCAAACCGCGATGATAGGTCGCGAGGTTGAACGGGTGACACATCTTTGGTATGTGCGATCTTATAAGAAAATGAAGGTTTGTTTTGACATCGATGTAGCGACCGCGATCGCGACCTACACCGCGCACATCCATGTATCTTCAGCATGTTCGTACCCAAGGGGGCACACACCTGAGGTCTATTATTTCATCCGTTTATTGTGTATATAGTAGCCTCTAAGCTTTAGATGTAACTTTATCAGGACACAGTTTTGACACATAACAATATGACGGGGTTAACAGTTACCAAGTCGATTTCATAATAGTATGATATTATATTAGAATATATCACAAACCTCTTTTTTAAGCTAATAAATAATTCAACTATTTTACTGTTTCACAGATTTAGATAACACTCACATATCTTGTTTGATACAATCAAATACCAGCATGTTAAAAAGACAGTGTACTTACCTTTCTATATTTTTTAGGCTTTGAAGAAAGACCTCGCTCAATCTCGCGACGAAACCAAGGAAACTGCCATGGACAAAATCCACAGAGAGAATGTTCGTCAAGGAAGAGACAAATACAAGACTCTTCGTGAAATCCGCAAGGGCAACACCAAGCGCAGAGTCGACCAATTCGAAAATATGTAAATTGTTTTTAACCTTCATATCAAACAATCTAGGAGTCCTACCTATTATTTCGAGTTAAAAAAAACCAATATTACTAAAGAACCTTTCAATGCTCAACGCGAGATGATCATTTTTTCAAAATACTTTTAAAAAATATTTTTAAGTTTTTCGGTTCAGTTATTACTTAACACGTTAAGTATTATTCTTATATTTTCTTTTTGATATGTATTAGAGCCCTATTGGCTCAGTTAAGTGGCCTTAGAAGTTAACTACTTTTTGCTTTGTTAGATTATTTTGCTTTTTATATATATTTAACTAATGTTATACGAAAATTGTTTTCCATTGTTTTTGTGATAACTAACAACAATTTTGGGTCAATTTGAAAATCGGATCCTCACATTAAACACGGATCCGAGCTGAACTGATAAAAAAATATATAACACTCCAGATCTGCAATTAGTCCAGATACCGAGTAAGGTACACTGAAGATTTGTAGCAGTTTTTCAAAATCTTGCAACTAACTTCTACAATTTTTCATCGACCTTCTTTTTCTTTTCTATCTCTGGACTAATAATTTTTATTCAAAATTTTCTTATTCAAGGACGCATTCCAATATTGAGTAGTTTTCTGTTTTTAATGTTAGTGTGCCATTCGGTGATCAAAAAATCAAAACCTTGTTTAACATACTTTAAAAAATCTTCCTTGTCTTCACAGATTTAAACAAATTATTAAATATCTTTTACATCAACATGTTTGAGTCATTACCTTCCAATATTAAACTTTTGAAGAAAATATTTTAAAAAACAATAACAAAACATTTACCTTCCAATATTAAACTTTTGAAGAGAATACTTAAAAAAATAACAAAATAATAAGTGGCGCGGCATAATATGCTATCCTGTATAATACAGCAATATGTGATTGTGAATTAAAAATATTTATTTGCGCCTGCGCATTAGACTTTTTAAATTTCCAATTTATGGATGTCAAAAGTCAATGTGAATTTCAAACATGTCAACTGCCAAATGGAGGTTAATTTCATAAAAAGATCTGCACGAGATACGCTCTAACTACACAAAATACAGATTTTAATAATTTGTTGTAAGTCTTTTTAAAACTGTACACTTTTAAAATTTATTTTTCTATTATCTAGAACTATCAACGAGTTTTAATCGCAATATGCAATGATGAGATACTATATTTTTACACTGTTCCTTCTTGGCCTGGTGCTTCCTAAAATAATTGAGCAGCAGTTAACAATATTTTAGGTATTTTTGTATTCTATACAATTCCAAAATTATAAGAATTTTTGATTTTCTGCAAATCTAAACTGATTAATCCAAATTTATTTGATATAAAGTGAAATTATTTAAAACGTTTGTTGAATTTTAAGACTTTTTAATCTTTCACTCGTTTGTAAAGTACAATAAGTGTTTCATAAAAAAATATTGTTTAAGAAAGAGGGCGAGAAAACATTTTGAATAACAAAAAAGTAGTAGTTGCAGTAGCTTACTTGATTTATATGTCAGCATCCATGGTCAAACCAAAATGGGGGCTTGAACAATCTATTAAACAAGAATGTGCTACATCCAACGCCATTGGCGTGGGAGCAGAAGCACAGAACTGTTCCAAGGTACGACTCACCCCCTATTCACTCTAGCACTTTTTTACGATCATTCGACCAATTTGATATCGGAAAGTATCCTGTCGGTATAAATATCCACAGACAATATTTTTTAGG
This sequence comes from Diabrotica virgifera virgifera, assembly GCF_917563875.1. Taxonomy (NCBI): domain Eukaryota; kingdom Metazoa; phylum Arthropoda; class Insecta; order Coleoptera; family Chrysomelidae; genus Diabrotica; species Diabrotica virgifera. Next base: position 205,192,053 of record NC_065449.1, on the reverse strand, counting down.
AAACACTTGACTTACATCTGTTGCTCAATACCTACTTATCCGTGTAAATACCAGTTTTCCAAACATGTAATTTGTTTTTATATGAACAAAGTTGCAAATCAATAATAATTGTCGAAAAGAATCAATTCTTCGCGGTCGTTTTATTTGCAACTTTGCTAGTTTGTGTATATAAGTGTATACCACGTTGCCTTTTTGTAGAGTAGATAATTTTGGATGATATTTTACACATAGCATTGTAAGTAACATTGAGTTTTATGGTTAAGGAAGTCCATTTTTTCTACAAATGGGGAACAAATGAGATATTTAAAATCGCTAAGAAATTAACAATGTTTGTTTGATTAGTAAATTTAAGATTTTGAACGTATATATTCATGAATTAGTTAATGATGGTTTAAATGTTGTTTCTTAGTGATACTTAAAATTGATTAAAAAAGAAGGCCAGAAATAAGACCGACAACTTTTATATTATTGAATGGCTGCATTTGGAATTTTATACACTTGTAACTTTTTTATAAGTTTTCTACTGTTAACATCTTTGTCACATTGTCAGCGACCATTTGTATATTATACTTAAAGCTACTCTTGTAGTTCTCTAATATTTCTATTCTAAATAGTTCATCAGTTATGTATTTCTAAGGGTAAATAATTATTATTTGGACATAATGAAGTTTTATTTATTCTCCCTATATCTTTAATCCCGTGACCAGACACCTCGTAACTCGACAGTTAGTAACCGGACAGTTGGTAACGGACAATTCGTAACAGCGACAGTTCGTAAATATACAAATTCGTAACGGACAATTCGTAACGTCCAAATTGAATTATTATGTTTATTTTTGTTAACGTGGAAACTAACTGTTATTACAGTTATAATTGAAATTATGTTTATCAATTTAACGAATCAGTACGGATAAACATGTTTAACACATTTTATATTTCGTGTTTCAGAATATATATTAAAAGTCTTTAAACACAAACAAATATATTTAAATACATAGAAACTTTTAACATTATTTTTAAAATTTTATCACTCTTATTGTTCCTTAAATTTGCATGTACCCAGACAAAGGAACAATGAAGTACTTAATTCCTGAAATCTTTAATCTGACAACCGTTTTTAGACATTCCAAACTTTTTAAATAAACATTTTGTAAAGGAAAGATTATAATTACCTGTTATTATAATAAATCTTGTGATTGATCATTCAATCAACGGTTATAGTTGATAAGAGGGATGGCTTGTGAAACACGAAATATGAAATGCCTTAAAAATGTTTATCCTGATACTGATTCGTTAAATTGATAAACATAATTCCATTTATAACTGTAATAACAGTTAGTTTCCACGTTAACAACAAGAAACAGAAAAATTCAATTTGGAGGTTATGAATTGTCCGTTACGAATTTGTATAGTTACGAACTGTCGCTGTTACGAATTGTCCGTTACCAACTGTCCGGTTACGAACTGTCGCGTTACGGGATGTCATGGAACCCTTTAATCCTTTTAAAAGATCCTTTAGTACGCAAAGAAAATAAATAACAGCTGTTAGACAAGGCGAAAACGGCGGGTTCGTTGGAAAAAATATTCCCATGAGATTTTTTTGTAATACACCCCAGAACAGGGTTCAAGAAGTCGCCCACGAGAAAAGTGGTCCAAATTTTTTTTAACATTTTTTTTAATCAAATTGCAAAAATTATTATTTTTGGTCTGGACAAATTTTTTTAGGGTTTTAGACCATTCTGGATATAAAAAGGTCTCTTGTAATTTTTCTCTAAAGTTGATGGTTTTCGAGTTATAAGCAATTTAAAATTTGAAAAACGCAAAATTGGCCATTTTTGAGACTTAATAACTCGGTTAAAAATTATTATTATGAAAGTTAGAAAGTGACTAAATCAAAGTTTGAGCCCCCCTACATGATCCTGAAGAAATTTATGTAATTAATTTATTTCTAAGCTGTTATTTTTAATTATTAACAATAAGCCGTAAGAGCGTATTGACGCGGCTGTAATGTGAGTGCGAGTAAGATGCCCCACTGGACTGCCGGAATGGCATCTCTCTCGCACTCACCATAGACAGCCCTCTAATACGTGCTGGCGCTCATTATTATTACTTAAAAATAACAGCTTAGTAATCACTTTCTGACTTTCATAATAATAACTTTTAACCAATTTATTAAGCCTTGAAAATCGCCATTTTGGTTTTTTTTTTTTCAATTTTAAACTGTTTATAACTCGAAAACGATCAACTATAGAGAAAAATTACAAGTGACCTTTTTTGTCCAAAAATCCTAACAAAAATTCGTACGGGCCAAAAATACTGATTTTTGCAATTTGATTAAAAAAAAATTGGACCACTTTTCACGTGAGCGACTTCTTGAACCTTATTCTGGGATGTCTCACGAATGTGATTATGCAAACAAATCTCATGGGAATTTTTTTTCTAACGAACCCGCCGTTTTCGCCTTGTCTATGTATCCACCAGGAAAATAATAGTCCACAGTACATCGTCCTTTTTGGAACATGATTACAAAAGTCTTAAAAATGGTCTTAACTGCTTTGTATGAGCAAGTTTACCACTTTCTGAAGAATTTCAGAGTGCAGGTTGTACGCGTTTCCGCGTCATTAACATATTTACGTTGTCGGACTAACGAAACGCGGCTGTAATTTTATCGGACAAGAGATCGACAATCTTTATTAATTAAATGTAAGTACTTTAAATTGAAAATTAAGAGTTTTGTAATACCAAAATTGTATAGTCCAACACCCGCAAGATGTCACTCGCGTGGTAGTTTTGTTATTGATGGATTCGACCGTTACTTGATGGAAGTTCATTTTATCTCACAATATAACACTGAAAATTTTTGTTTTCTACACTTCCACAAAATTTATTATTTACAACTATGTGACTACAGCTGTTTCGGCAGAGTGCCTTTCTCAAGTGATATAATTTACAATGTGTTTGCCTTTTTAAGTCTCTAACTGAAGAGGTTGAGGAGTGGGGAGCTGTTTGTCTCGAGTTGGTCATTCAGAATTATATCTGTATTTTTCAGTTTATTAATTTCCATAGATTCTAAAAAAGATAGCTTAAGGCCTTCTTAATGATTATGATCTAGAAGGTGAAGTGCGTATGTAGAAGTGTCTATTTTTCTATTGTTGAAAGCCCTTTTGTGTTCTGCTATCCGTTTGTCAAAGGTTCTGCCAGTTTGACCGATGTAAGTTTTCGGACAGTCACCACACGTTAGTTTGTACACACCACTCTGTAGTTGCTTTCTCTTTCGGATTTTATTGTTCTTAATATATTTGCTTAAGTTGTTGTTAGTTCTGAAAGCTGGTATTATTCCTTTCTTTTTTATGTATCTGGCTATTTTTGTTGTTATCTTGCCAGTATATGTGAGAGAGCAGAAGGTACTGGGTTCTTTCTGTGGTGGTGGCTTTCAGGGCTTTCTTATGGAGTTTTTGATTTAAAATTTTTTTAACTGTTTGTTCGTAAATCAAAAACTCCATAAGAAAGCCCTGAAATTAGTGTATCCACCACCACAGAAAGAACCCAGTACCTTCTGCTCTCTCACATATACTGGCAAGATAACAACAAAAATAGTCAGATACATAAAAAATGAATGTGTGTGTACTTTGTACGCACGTAAGAAGTTATACTTCTACTACATATTATGTGATTTTTAAGACAATACCAAAAATTTAAAAAAATAAAGGAATAAAACGCACACAAACACATTGAAAAATGCCACAAAGAAAAAATGATTTCTGAACGATAATAATTGTTGGCAAAAATTTTAAATACGCATTTTCTGAAAAAAAAAAATTATATAACAAATATACTTACAATCATAAAATGCATAAAAAATAAAAACTTGCATCGGGAATCGAACCCGTGAATTTCTGGGCGCTTTGATTCGTAATCAAAGCCTAGACTCACTCGTCCAATTCCACATTATTTGTCATGTGGAAAAATAGGGTAACTGAACGTTTTACTGTTTGACAATTGTTTTGAATATAATTAAATTATGTAGTTTAAATTTTGTGGAAGAAAATATTAAAATATAACAAAACAGTAAGAAAACAATATATTAGATGAAGATTGGTAGAACTTTTGTTGGTAATCAAATTAAGCATGTAAATCAAAGCATTACATACCTACTAGATAAATAAATCTACGCCAAAAAATCATAATTTAAAAATAAAAATCGGACCTAATTTGGGATTTCTCTCTAAAATCCCCATTCTTAAGAAAATCAATGTACAGTAGAGCGTCGATTATCCGAGCAAGCGTTAGTATAATTGACGCTTAAAATATCTTCAATTTTCTTCAATATTGTATCCAAAAATAATTATGTTGTTGCAAAGACTGCACTTTTTTGTTTAGTTGCTAGTTGTCATTATCAAGATATAAATAAATATGTAGGTATATAAATATGGCTTTTATTCACTTATGGATAATTATGTATGACTATAAATATGTATCAATATATTGTAGTTCGATTATCCGAACAAATCGGTTTTCCGAACACCTGTGTCCCCCAATTAGTTCGGATAATCGACGCTCTACTGTATTTCAACCTAATCCAAATGTATAATTACAATATGATTATAATAAAAACTACTTACCAAATTAGAATGAGTTTTCCTTGTCCAGAAGTCCAAAAATATAGGTATATGAAAACTATTTAAAAATGCAGTATAACTATTAACTAACTTTTGTTAGTTTCTTTTCACACAAATTTTAAAACGCAACAACCATAAATAATCTAACTACAGCTGTGCCACAGCCGCCATATTGAATAATTTTTGACATGTCATTTGAACATCCAATCAGAACAAAGGTATAATGCGCATGCGCCGGGATCATAGGTTTTAACATATAAAAATTCACCCTCATATCGCCGGTAAAGAAGTATAACTTCAAAAAGAAAGGAATAATACCAGCTTTCAGAACTAACAACAACTTAAGCAAATATATTAAGAACAATAAAAGCCGAAAGAGAAAGCAACTACAGAGTGGTGTGTACAAACTAACTTGTGGTGACTGTCCGAAAACGTACATCGGTCAAACTGGCAGAACTTTTGACAAACGGATAGCAGAACACAAAAAAAGCTTTCAACAATAGAAAAACAGACACTTCTACATACGCACTTCACCTTCTAGATCATAATCATTCTTTCAATGAAGAGTTTAAAATTCTACATATCCAAAATAAAGGCCTTAAGCTATCTTTTTTAGAATCTATGGAAATTAATAAACTGAAAAATACAGATATAATTCTGAATGACCAACTCGAGACAAACAGCTCCCCACTCCTCAACCTCTTCAGTTAGAGACTTAAAAAGGCAAACACATTGTAAATTATATCACTTGAGAAAGGCACTCTGCCGAAACAGCCGTAGTCACATAGTTGTAAATAATAAATTTTGTGGAAGTATAGAAAACAAAAGTTTTCAGTGTTTTATTGTGAGCTTTATTACAAAACTCTTAATTTTCAATTTAAAGAACTTACGTTTAATAAACAAAGATTGTTGATCTCTTGTCCGACAAATTTCCAGCCGCGTTTCGTTAGTCCGACAACGTAAATATGTTAATGACCCGAGACGCGGAAACGCGTCTAACCTGCACTCTAAAATTTTTCAGAAAGTGATAAGACTCGCTCAAACGAAGCAATTAAGACCATTTTTAAGACTTTTGTAATCATGTTCCAAAAAGAACGATGTACTGTGGACTATAAGCAAAATGTAGCCTTGTTCAGGGCTTTAAAATCCGCTGGGAGCGTTAACTACGATTATAGGTCACGTGGTACACTTTGGCGTCACGTGAGACGATCTTATGTGTACGCTTTATGTGTGATTTACAAAAACATAAAGATTATTTAAAATTACTACTATAGGCCTGGATCCCGCGTACCAAAAAAAAGTTGATTAATAGAGAGCTGAAAATTTGTTAATAGGTTAACGGTGTCTAGTCAGACAAACTTTGATGTACAGTTCACCAAATATAGCTGAAAGTGTTAAAACGGGTGACGATCATGATGCGCATTCGTCAAACGACGGACCTCGCACTCGCACTGACGGTCCAGACCGTTTGTATGTGCGTTCTCACTTCATTGTTAGCGCAGGCAATGGGAATTTCACACTTTAGCTATATTTGGTGAACTGTACGGGAACACTGTAACAGGGGAACTTGCATAAAATTTTAAATTCGAAAAAAATATTATAAATCACAACAGAACATAATTTAAAACATGTATCAAAGAAAAAAAATTTTGTTTGGCTTTCGTTTGGCCTCTAAAGACGATTAAAAATTCAAATTATTCCAGCCAGGCCAAAACGCGTCGTGACGTCATCCGTTTATACGTTTACATTCTTCCAACAAAGTAAACAGAATTTTAAATTAGTCGTTAAAAACGTCAGTAGAAAATACAGTTATGTGACGTTACAAGTGTTTTTGATCGTTTGAACTATTCATAGAAAACTTGTACTTTTACAAAATGGTTTTATTTCCCGTAGTAAACCTTCTTTCCTTTCCTTCAATAACTATATCAAACTCCAATGTCAACAAACTGGTATATTATTACAATGACGTACGATAAATGTTAATAGAATATAAATATTTTTCCTTTATTCCGCGACGAGGTATACCCAAGTAGTTGGAGGCCAATAAACTAAAGAAGAAGAAGAATATACCTAATTGTAACCATAAACGGATCCATATAGTTAAATACACGTCACGGGTCGTTTGAACTATTTTAAAATACAGAAGACTTCAAATTTGTACTTCTAAGTTATTATGAGTTTTTGAAGCGTAAAATTTTGGAAATCTCATTTTTATACAAAACTGAACATTATTATGTAATAAAAAAATGTGCAAGTTTCCTATTATGCAACAGTTTAAAAAATTGGAACGTCAGACTACGAAAACGTCCTATGTATTTTGTCGGGCAGAACTTCCAACTGATTTGTTACCGTTTCATTAAACTCTCATGCTAAAATCAGACTGCTCTTTGTCACCAATATAATTCCTGTCATTTGACATGTTCTTCGTGTTGGACTTATTAAAATGCCCAATTGGTGATAAATACCAGTCTAATTTTTGCATGAGAGTTTAATGAAATGGTAACAAATCAATTGGAAGTTCTGTCCGACAAAATACATGGAACGTTTTCGTAGTATGACGTTCCAAATTTTTAACCTGTTCCACAATTAAAACTTCCCCTGTTCCAGTGTTCCCATACAAAGTTTGTCCGACTAGACACCGTTAAGCTATTAACAAATTTTCAGCTTGGCATTAATCAACTTTTTTTGGTACGCGGGATCCAGCGGCCTATTAATTTTGTGCTAATCTATCAATAAATTAATAGCAATTTGTTATAAATACTCAATATGGTACAAAATGCCCTGATATAATACATATGTAAATATAGAAAAATAACGAGCGATTTTAAGGCAGACAGCCGAAGTATGACGTCACGACTGTCATATTGTTATTTGTAAACATAAAAGGTTCAAAAGTCAGGATTTGCCCAATATTAAGACTTTTTAATTCCTATAAAGTTGAAATTTTGCTTCCTCTGCTGCTCTTCTGCTTAAGTATAGTATTTTTAAGATAATATCACCTTAATTCGGTCTTACATTTCTATGAAATAGAAATGAAATGTGCTAGGACCTGGTTACTCATATTCCACATAAAAGAGGAATTCAACAGAAAAATATACCACTATTGGCATGTCAATAACATATCGAGCATACATGATTTATATTTTAAAATAACATATGAAGTTCTATCGATTCACTACAATAATCGGGAAGGTCAGTCTATATAAATTTTCTAAAAAATTGTAACCAGCCATAGAATAAGGATTGTCCATACACTACCGAACAAAATTAAAGAATGTCAGCAGTTTTTTTATGCATTGATACTAAATTAATAAGTTAATATTGATTAATATTATACATATAAAGATTATAGAAAAAGACTTGCTAGAATTTATAATTTTTTCATGGGCATACTTTCATTCATTTCATAATTTTTTTTCATGGGCTATTATAGCCTTTCGAATTTCTGCTGTATTTTTGCGACATCTTAAAAACATTAAAGATGGTAAATTGTCGATAAATAATTGTAATACGCCATTTTTATGAACTGTCGCCTCTTCGCAATATTCAGTTGATGAATCGTATACTCTCAAAAAACGTAAATTTATTCCATAATTTTTGCATATTCGACAGTCCTGTCGATGATGAGGCCACAGTTCGCCGAATCGAAGGCATTTTTAATGTCCAGTAGAACAAATACCACCTAGTTCAGAGAAATAAGGAAAAAAAATATCGTGTTGGTGACACATCCCCCTCCAGGCTGAAACCAAATTTTTCGAGTAATATGGTCATCTATAATAATAACCTATATGTTTCCTGCAGCCGCTTTTGATGATATACATAGTTATAAACAAATGAAGATCAAAAAACGGTAAATTTTCGCTTTTCTCGTCTCTTACTAAAAAATTGGGCATTTTAAACAAATATGAGTATAAGAAGCTCATAAATCGCATAAAAAACTTCAATATGGCGTTCGCTGAATATGTCCATCCTTATTGGTTGCTTAGAAAATTGCAAAATAAATCATAAATTTTGAGTTTTTATAAATATTCATAACTTATGTAAAAATTAACTTAGAACCTTCTTATTACATGGAATGCTGAGACTTATGGTGCTAAAATTATACCCTAAATTCCAAAGCAATTGGTCAAATAGTTTAAAAGTTATTTAATTTGTTTATCCAAAATTAATTTTTTTGCAACACTGTAAGTCAGAAAATGATGAAGTTACAGTAATATTTTGGATAGTTTATGAAAGAAGAAAATTTACAGTATTAATTTAATTTAAAAAAAATGACAAAAAATAATTATAGATATTGCAAAATAATTTTGCAAAAACATGTGAATTAAAAAAATGGGGGGGCTAACTTTGTCCCTAAATGTCCTAGAACAGTTGTTTTTCTTTCTAAATGTGTATAAAAATTCAGTCTTTCTAAATATGAAAAAATAATTTTTCTACGGGTAACGGTTAAAAAGTTATTCTAATTGTTTATAAGTAAGCAAAAAATGGACATGTTTTTGCAAAATAATTTTACACTGTTTAAAATTATTTTTTGTTATTTATTTTTAATTAAGGTAATAGTATAAATGTTCTTCTTTCATAAACTGTCCGAAGTATTATTGTAACCTCATAATTTTCTGACTTATAGTGTTGCAAAAAAAATTAATTTGGGAAAAATAAATTAAATAACTTTTAAAGTATTTGACCAATTGCTTTGGAATTTAAAATATAATTTAAGTACAAGAAGTCTCGGCATTCCGTGTAATAAGAAGATTCTAAGTTAATTTTTACCTAAGTTACGAATATTTATAAAAACTCAATATTTATGATTTATTTTGCAATTTTTTAAGCAACCAATAAGGTTGGACATATTCAGCGAATGCCATATTGAAGTTTTTTATACGATTTATGAGTTTCTTACTCTCAAATTTGTTTAAATTGCTTAACTTTTTATTAATAGACGAAAAAAGCGATAATTTACCATTTTTCGATCTTCATTTGTTTATAACTATGTATATCATCAAAATCGGCTGCAGGAAACATATAGGTTAATAATATAGATGTCCATTCTTCTCAAAAAATTTGGTTTCGGCCTGGAGGGGGATGTGTCACGAGAAAAACCTTATTTCTCTGGACTAACCCCCTTTCTACTTGTTTGTGCTGCATCTGTGATCCAGATCGCGGCGTCTACTGATGATCGACCTTTTCGAAATCCGAATTGTTGGCTGAATAGAGCCCTCTCACTTGCCGATACCCCTTCCAGTCTCTTGACAAGAATTTCGTAAAACTTACCAGTCTAGAAGCATATATTGGCCTGTAAGAGGATGCCGAGTCGAGGGGTTTCCCAGGCTTGAGTAGCAATACCAGATTTGCTTCCTTTATTTCCTGAAAATCTCGGTTCCACAATAGATTGTTGTATATTCTCCTGATCAAACCTGGTTTCTCTATTGCTATTATCTTCAGTGCCTCTGGTGGCAGACCATCCGGGGCCAGGAGCTTTCCCCGATCTAATTTCCTTTACCAGTGGCTTTTATTTCCTCCTCCGTAAACTCATCCATTACCGTGGGGAAGATCTTCAGGAAAGCTTGCTCCTCCTTGGTGGGAAAGAGAAGTTCGTTCCATAAATTTTTGCGACATCTTAAAAATATTAAAGATGGTAAATTAAAAAATATCGATCATGAACAGAAATGAAGCATTGGAAATGTGGATTCATAGACGGATACTGAAGATACCTTGGACAGCAAGAAAAACTAACAAAGCAGTACTAAGGGTCGACAAAGATGGATAACTGCTAAAGACTGTTAAACACCGGAAAATGTGTTATCTGGGAAAACTGATCCTTGGCAAAATAGAGGACCGTAGAGGTGTAGGAGGAAAACAAGTTGAAGGATTCATAGACGGATACTGAAGATACCTTGGACAGCAAGAAAAACTAACAAAGCAGTACTAAGGAGGGTCGACAAAGATGGATAACTGCTAAAGACTGTTAAACACCGGAAAATGTGTTATCTGGCAAAACTGATCCTTGGCAAAATAGAGGACCGTAGAGGTGTAGGAGGAAAATAAGTTGAAACATGTAGGAGGAAAACAAGGACTCAGATATCAAATGCATGACAATTATTATATATTGCAGAAGCAGAAGATCGAGAAGCCTTCGCAATGATGATCGTTAACGTCGGATAATTCTGATATGGCACGTGAAGAAGAAGACGTCATTTTTTTTATGAACTGTCGCCTCTCCGCAATAACTTTTAAGTTGATGAATCGTATAGACTCGACACAACGTAGATTTTTTGCAAAAAAATTTATTCCATAATTTGTTCATATGGGCTATAGCTTTTCGATTTTCTCCTGTATTTTTGAAAATCTTAAAAACATTAGAGATGGTAAATTGTCAATAAATAATGGGAATACACCATTTTGTATGAAATGTTGCTTCTCCGCAATAGCTTTTCCCAAATCAGCTGATCATGTAAAATCAAAAAAACGTAGATTTTTCACAAAAAAAAATTATTCCATAATTTTTTCATGGGCTATAAAATAATTTTTTCTGAAACCTTTCGATTTTCTACGGTGTTTTGGCGGAATCTTAAAAACATTAGAGATGGTCAATTTTCAATAAATAATGAGAATATAGTCGGTTCGCTAAACTCAGACACAACTGGCTAGTGATTTTAGTAAGTAATTTTGCCAATTTGGTAAAATTGGCAAAAAATTGACCAATTTGGTAAAATTGGCAAAAAAAATAATAAATTTTGGCAAAATTGGCCAAAAACAAAAAAATTACCTACCTACTAAAATCAAAAGCCAGTTGTGTCTGAGTTTAGCGAACAGACTATACCTCATTTTTTATGAACTCTCGGCTCTCCGCAATAGCTTTTCCCTTAATGAATCGTATAAAATCAAAAAACGTAGATTTTTCACAAAAAAAAATATTCCATAATTTTTTCATGGGCTATATATAACCTTTCGATTTTCTACAGTGTTTTGGCGGAATCTTAAAAACATTAGAGATGGTCAATTTTCAATAAATAATGAGAATATAGTCGGTTCTCTAGACACAACTGGCTAGTAATTTTATTAAGTAATTTTGCCAATTTGGTAAAATTGGCAAAAAATTGGCCAATCTGGTAAAATTGGCAAAAAAAATAATTGGCAAAAAAAATAATAAATTTTGGCAAAATTGGCCAAAAAAAAAAATTACCTGCCTACTAAAATCAAAAGCCAGTTGTGTCTGAGTTTAGCGAACAGACTATACCTCATTTTTTATTAACTCTCGGCTCTCCGCAATAACTTTTATAAAATCAAAAAACGTAGATTTTCCACAAAAAACCGATTTTGGGAGTTGCCACTCACCAGAACTAACGCCACCAGATGCGTATATATGGGGAATGCTGAAGGAGTCAGACAGATCCACCGTCTGCCATTTCGGAATTGAGACTGTGCCAGAGGCAGTGGCGGATCTAAAAATTTGCCCTGAGAGGGGAAATTTGCCTTTTCAATGAAGAACCAATCAAAAGACAAAAAAGATTAATTCAGATTACACAAAAGACATAAATAATAAATAACTTATAGGCATTAAGTTCCCTTAATTTTCCTAACTAGCGTGTTTATTGTATTGAATTGGCCTTCTGTGGTTTCGGTTTCATGTCAGCTAATATACAGGGTGTCCCGAAAAGAATGGTCATAAATTATACCACACATTCTGGGGTCAAAAATAGTTCGGTTGAACCTAACTTACCTTAGTACAAATGTGCTCATAAAAAAGTTACAGCCCTTTGAAGTTACAAAATGAAAATCGATTTTTTTCAATATACCGAAAACTCTCGAAGATTTTTTATTGAAAACGGGCATGTATCATTATTATGACAGGCCCACCTTAAAACCAAATTATAGTGAAATTTGTCCACCCCATAAAAAATTTATGGGGATTTTGTTCCCTTGAATCCCCCCAAACTTTTGTGTACGTTTCAATTAATTCATTATTGTGGTACCATTAGTTGAACACAACGTTTTTAAAACTTTTTTGCCTCTTAGTATTTTTTCGATAAGCCAGTTTTTATCGAGATGCTGCTACTTTTTTACTATATTTACATAAAAAATTTATGGTGGTTTTGTTCCTTTAAACCCCCCAAATGTTTGTGTACGTTCCAATTAAACTATCATTGTGGTACCATTAGTTAAACACAGTGTTTTTAAAACTTTCTTGTCTCCTAGTCTTTTTTTGGTAAGTCAACTTTTATCGAGATGTGGCTTCTTTTTCAAAATATAGCAAAAAATTTAAGTTATAAATAAATTTTCAGATTATTAACAGGTGTCTATAATCATACTTAACCATATACAAATAGGTGGTGGATTCGACAAATATTCAAAATATCTCGATAAACACTGGCTTATCAAAAAAGTAATAAGAGGCAAAAGAGTACTAAAAATATTGTGTTTAACTAATGGTGCCACAATAATAATTTAATTGGAACGTAGATAAAAGGTTGGGGGGGGTTTAAGGGAACAAAACCCCCATAAAATTTTTATGGAGTACACAAATTTCACTATAATTTTTTTTTAGGATGTTGCTACGATAAAGATTCCTCATGTCCATTTTCAATAAAAAAGCTCTAGGAGTTTTCGATATATGAAAAAAAATCGATTTTCATTTTGTAACTTCAAAGGACTGTAACTTTTTTTGTGTGCACTATTGTATATAGGTAAGTGAGGTTTAATCAACCTATTTTTGACCCCAGAATCAGTGGTATAATTTATGACCAATCTTTTCGGGACACCCTGTATTTTTATGTTTCAACAATAGTTTTTCTTTAATTTTGGACCTTGTTAGGGGGGGGGGACTTTCCTCATTTTCCCTCCCCGTAGATCCGCCACTGGCCAGAGGGCATCTTTAACATCTGTTTTATCGGGAACGTGCGTCGTCATGAATAATGTTCGCAAGGCTATATAATGTATACTAGATATACAAATAATCGTAAACATTTCAATATTCATTTCAGTACTGTTTATTTTGCCGCATACATACTGTACAATGCAGGGATATCTAATCTAATTGAAAACAAGCATTAATGGTCCAAGATTTTTTATTAATCTCTATTTTACATAAATATTTGATGAAGAACGCCTAACCTTAAAACTTAAATTACAATTAAAACCATTGTCCATTACCTTAAGCTCTATTGAAAAGATAAAAATTCATATACAAAAAAATTGAGATCTTGAAACAATATTTTTTAGAAATACAAGTTAAGTACCTAACGTAAAAACTTGAGAGACACAGTACAAATCGTTGTAACTACAAAGACTTAATATAACTGTTTTCCAACGTAAAATTAAGCAAGTTAACATAACGTGATTTTTAACACAGTCTTAATCTGTAACATTAAACCACATTCACTCATTTTATGAGTCTAACATCAATTTTGCAATCAATATTATTTTGATCAATGTTATATACACAGTATGATAAAAACTCAGCCAAAGTGTAAGTACATGGAATATATTCAAATGCGTTCAAAACAAAGAAAGGAACTAGACAGGGCTGCAAATTATCACCAATATTAAACAACATATATATATATATTATTCTGAATGTATCATCAGGAAGATACTAGACGAATGGAATAGGGGAATCACTATAGAAGTCAAAGAAACCAGTAACCTGCGATACACAGATGACACACTTATACTCGCAGCGAATGAAGTCGAAATCCGAATCCGATAACACCGAACCAAGCGTAGACTAGCAATGGGCCGATTGCTAATTAATTAAAATATGGAAAGATCGAACAATATCAAGAAATATTAAGCTCAGATTGGTCAATGCCCTTATTTTTCTCATTGCTACTTACTCTCAATAAAAAATAGATATAATTAAGATCGAAGCCTTCGAAATATGGGTCTACAGAAGAATTGATTGCGTGACCTGGAGAGAACTCAGAACCAACCAACCGTGAACGGCCGCAGCTCATAGGCAAGGTATTGGCTTCAGAAGCCAGTGAGCATGAGTTCGATTCTCGGCACTAACAACGACATTTTCATTTCTAAAAATGATACGAGCCGTCTCACCGTGCCTCGGAGAGTACGTTAAGCCGTCGGTACCCCTGGGATAGTAATACGTCGACACTAGTTACCTACTTCAAACAGGGTTAAACATGTAATTGGCGCCTGAACAATCCGAAAGGATCTCGCCGGCAAAAATGCCATGAGATATTATTATTATTACAGAACCATAACCTGTCAACCCTGGAAGAGCTTCATGTATAAGACAGACTATTAAAAACAGTAAACCCATCATACCTAAATTACTTCGAGCACATAGAAGAAATACCATACCATATCAAACGAATTACTGAAATACTGTGGAGCAGCAATGACAGAACAATTAACAACATTAATTAACAACATCATAAAACACAATAAAATACCGGAAGAATGGAGAACGAGCGAACTAATTCTATTATTAAAAATAGGAGATAAAACTAGCCAGAAAACTACAGAGGTATCAACTTGTTAAATACTACCCTAAAACTTACAACTAAAATTATACAAGAACTAATGAATCAGAGGATAAGTTTAGCAGATGAACAACAGGGTTCTCATACTGGAAGATCGTGTACAGATGCAATATTCGTCATGAAGCAAATTACTGAGAACTCACTAGAGTATGACAGACCACCATTTCTATGTCTTATTGACTCGAAGAAAGCATTTGACAGAGTGACACTCAAAGATCTAATCCATCTTCTGTATAATAGAGAAGTCCCCCTAGATATCATAAAAAGCATTGAAAACATCTACCAAAACAACAAAATGGAAGTCAGAATAGATGGACAACTTACAGAACCTATAGACATCGTCTTCTTCTTGTAGTGCCTATCCGTTTCGGATGTTGGCGACCATCATGGCAATCTGTACTTTGCACACTCCTGCTCTGAAAAGATTTGTAGTGGTTGTGTTGAACCACGTACGTAGATTTTTCAGCCACGAAATCCTTCGCCTTCCTGGTCCTCGCTTTCCCTCTACTTTTCCCTGTAAGGCTAGTTGCAGTAGTCCATATCTTTCACTGTTCCTCATGATGTGACCGAGATATTCGATTTTGGCTGTTTTTATTTTGATTAACAGCTCTTTCTCTTTTTGCGTTCTCAGCAAAACACCCTCATAAGTAATGTGGTCGGTATAAGATATCTTCAGGATTCGACGATAAAGCCACATCTCAAAAGCCTCAATTTTCCTGCAGGTGGCATCTGTGAGAGTCCACGACTCAACTCCGTACAACAGTATAGGAAAGATATAACATCGTAGTAATCTGACTTTTATGGGTATCGACAAATCATGACATTTGAACAACTTTGCCATTTTTTGAAATGCAGATCTTGCTTTCTCTATCCTACATTTGATTTCTATAGAATGGTCCCAATTTTTTTCCGTTTCCAGGCAGCGGAATAAGACAGGGAGACTCGTTGAGTTCTATGATCTTCAATTTAATCATGAATGAAATAATCAACAGCGTCAACAAAGGAAGAGGATACAGAATGTTAAACAAAGAAGTAAAAATATTCTGTTACGCAGACGACGCAATACTGATAAGCAGGGGCGTGCGGTGAAATTTGAAACAGGGGAAGCAATTTATAAAAAAATGTAAAAACACCTATTTATAATGTAATTCAATTCTTCTACCTGAACGAAAGTCTCGGTCATCAAAATTCTTAAATCTATTTTTCATTCGTTGGCATATTTGATCTAAAACCTGATAGTATAGTCGGCGGTAGCACGATTGGACATCTCCAACATTATCAGTGCGTATGCGTTTCCTTTTAGGCTCAAAACTTCTCGCCATCATATTATTCCAGCATTTTTCAAAGTCATCTTTCTCTTTTTGTTAATAACATCTTTAAATTCGCTAATTTTTTTTTACACAGAAACCAAACTAGTTTATCTTGCATTGCAATACATTAAAAAATTATCTGAGAATGTAAACATTTCTGAAAAAAAGCAAAGTTAAAAAAACTCCAAAAATCCTCTCGAGCTATTTATGGTTTCTGTATCCTACTTTTCACATTTTCGCCATTCTCCAAAACCCTAATACATATACATATATTTATAATATATTTATATAAATATTTAGTATTTATAATATAAATAATTCTATATATAATTCTTTATATAAATAATTAAATAAAATCAATCTTCATAATTCCACAAAATCAGTCAACGAAGCCCGTCATTGTCAAATGTTGGTAACTCCCATTTTAATTCACGAAAACAGCTCCTTGTATGCAGTTGAAAAAATTGCTTATAAGCGATAGGATATGCCCGAAATTTGAACTCGCCACTCTGCGTGTAACCCCGGTGATTTTTACATAGGCCGAGGAGAAGCAAATCTGAAATCAGATTATCTGCCGACATGGCTCCGAATACCAACGTAGAAATACGATCATGGCATATGGATCCGCGTACGGAACGAAAGCTAGATAATATGCAGCATGCAGCGCTGCTTACGAGTATTTCATTGCTTTGTTATTTACTGTATAACAAAAATAGAGTAAAATACGTTTGTCTTTTCTTATTACTTACTGCTTTTATTACATAATTAAATATTCTCGTATGCAACTTAAAATCCTGCTTAAGTGTTTGTTCAATTTTTTTTAATAATCTCAGTTGCTCAGTTGGTACGGTATTACCTACGGAAACCCAGGGAAGCAATGCTTCCATGGACCGCACGCCCCTGACTGTGAGTGAGAAAGACGATGTAGAAATATTATTGAATATAACCATAGTTTGGTTTTAATAATTTATAACTTCGTGGCAAATGCCTGTCAACTTTGACTGGTTGTATCTCAGGAACCACTGCTCGAAGCAATTCAACCTTCTTTCCTTTATAACAAGTGTCCTGCTGCGTCCTTTCCAATGCCGTTATCTAAATTTAATTTAATCTAATATTTGACGCGATATTCTATTTGTTTACAAGCCAAAATTTTTTTTATAACTTTAAAACATTCCTGACGCCGCTTAAATAGTCCAATTTCAATTCTGTAAATAAGTTAGATAGGTCTAGTACCTTTTTATACGAAATCATAGTTATTCTGGTGTATCATAATTATTCTAGTTATCTTTGCGACTGTAAATTTTTAATTAACAATTTAATTGTTGCTAAACTATTTCTTCGATTATCGCCGACTTCCGGAAATATAATCTACTACAAAAAAGCTTTTATCTTACCAAGCTATTTAATTAGTGATAAATAATTACTTCCCTAAAATTTTAGTTGGAAATAAAAGATTTTGTTGTGAAAACCTGGATTTTCCGAGGAAATTCTCGTCGGAGGAAATCGGAAAGAAAATGTCTCTGTGTAGAATTAAATTACGGTGTTAAATTACGGTGAATTTAAATTGGGGTGTTTTTGAATTAAAGTTTATATCATCGGAATTACGAGCAATAATTGAAACAAAAATATTTCGGAGCGCCAATTTGTTAATAAACGAAATAGCACACTTTCTATGGACTTTGCAAACCAATATTACTTAAATAATATAATCTTGAGATTCGATTCCAGCAATAAAATAACTACTGGTATATAACTTTTCCTTGTTTTTTCCTAATTTGGCCAGAGTAACACAGAATCAGCGGAAAAGCAAGCCTCATCATGTTCTGCAATTAGATAAATTAGATCAGTGGATCATAAACCAAGATCGCATAAGCGTCAGTAAAAAAAGATAAGAAAGGATCACATGAATAATCTATAAGAAAAACTAATGATAACTATTATTGTACTTTTAAACAGTTCCTTTTTACTTAATCACTGAATGTCAATTTTGCTTAATTTTGCGCTGTTACTTAGCACATGTGTGCTATGTAAGTATGCTGAATGAAGCATGGCTATTTTAGGCCTTTAAACTAGACCCGTGTGGTACACCACAAAGTTTTTTAAAGTATACACTTTACAATTTCCATATAATGTACATATTATCTCTTATCAGTTATCGCAACTTTCAAAAACTTTCTGAATACGTCACTGGATTCTTATGTAAAACTTCTATATATCTAACTTATAATTTAATTATGTTAACTGGCCTGAAATCTTACTTCATTGAGTAAAAAATGTACAAAAGTTAGTTTTATTATAAGGGACATATTCTGATTGTTACAGTTTATTTTCAAAAAATGTAGAAAACTGTTAAATTTTTCCAACCTCAAGACATAAGCGAAAAAAATATAAAATGTTTTGAAAATTAAGTGTCACTGAAAAATTGTAATTATTTAAAGTATAATAAAATAAAATGTTCACATGAATGGAGAAGAAAAGGAGGCGATGCCTGCTGATGCGTAGGTGGTTATAAAAGACAATCTTTTTTTCAAAAAATGGCTTTGGTGGAGCCGATTAGTCAGACCTATTTTCTATTTTTGATTGATTGCAGATTCATAGTTAGAAATTTCTTATTTCAGAATGTTAGTACTAGAATATTATTAAAAGAGTGTTTAAACTGAAAATATCCACATTTATCTGATCCTACGGATCAGCTTTTTGAAGTTATACTTCTTTAGGCGCGATTGAGAGTAAAATTTCATAATTCTGCGCGCATGCGCACACAGACCGTATGGCGTTTAGTTGCTGAATCTTTCAAGTTATGTATAAATATATCAGTGCAAGAAAAGGTGTGAAAAGAATATATTAGTGTTTTTAGTAAATGTATCATTTATTATAATTGTTGTGTCTTTGGATTTGTCTTCCCCGGGAATAAGATATTTTATAATAATAGTAAGTATATTATTTAAAGTATTTTTGTATTAAATTTGTCAGTATGTATGAGAAATCTTGTAACCTGTCAAAGCAAAAGGGAGATAGCGCAGGGGTAGAGCGTGTGACCGGAGATCAAGAGGTCCCGGGTTCAAATCACGGACGATTCATATTTTTTTTTTATATTTTTGGAATCGTTTTAATAAATTTTTTTTAGAAGTGGTAGGTAAAGAAAGTTAGTTTAATATTTAAATAAAATACAAATAACCTGTTAAGTATATTAATTTCGTTGAAATCATAATAATAGAAGCATAACTTACGTGCGTACAAAGTACACACACATTCTGTTTTTAATCTCATACAGTTAAGTGGCCTTAGCGCTGCTTAGACACCATTGGATTAGAAAAAGATGAATGAAGAACACCCTAAAATATATATTATACCTATATTCATACTTACAAATTTATGTGCTGTGGAGGATTACTACTAAAATGCTTTAGTTAATCGTGCCTCACCGCATAAAATATGAAGTGTTTTTTTTCCAGTCCCGTCTTAAGAAAATATCTGGTTGTTATTTTGGAGAGTCTGAGTGAATCTAGACCACTGCAATCTCATCTACAATGGTAAGAATGTTATACTATTATACAAAATATCAACAGACTACTTAATATAAACTGCTCGTCAAAACATAGAAAATTCTGCTGAATTTTTATAGTAGATTTTTTCGTGAACAGGTTAACGGATGCTAATTTTTTTTTTATTCGCGATTGAAACGGAATGTAGGGGGCAGGTCGAATGCAGGAAAATGGCCGATATAAATGGTATAAACAAACATTCAATTAAGGAATAGAACAATACTGATTTGATTTAAAATATTTTAATGTGCTCATAATGCTGAAATTTACTAAATATTTTTAAAAAGTGACCAAATTCCATTAAAATCAACAATTTTCTGGTTTGTTTATACCACTTATAGTGGTTCAAATTTATTCCACCAGAGGTCAGATACTTTGTTTTTCATCGCGAATTATTTTAGACTTTTCTTTAGTATTTACACAGTTATGCAAAGGTTTACTCAAACTTTTTTTTGTACTTATACCGGGTGGAAGAAAAGAAATGTTTTTCTTATGTTAAGTTTGTGCCACCCTGTAGGGAGGACGAGGTACAAATGGGAGTATATATCGAAATCGTATTGTAGTCTTATCTTTTGTGAACATTTTGTTTTTTGAGTATCCCTTATATCTTTAGAAACAAAAAATAGACGGTTTTGTAACTTAACATGTGTTTTCACCGAAACAAAAGTTTGAGACACCTTGTAGGGAGAAAAAAGCACAAAGGTGAGTATACCTCGATATTTTGTTGTAGTCTCATATTTTGTGAATATTTTATTTTTTTAATTTCTCTGATATCTTTAATAACAAAGAAACTAGACGATATTACTCTTTAATATGTGTTTTAACTGACGACATGCGTCACATCACACATGTGAAACATAGAAAAACATATTAAAGAGTAATACCGTCTAGTTTCTTTGTTATTAAAAATATCAGAGAAATTAAAAAAAAAGAATGTGTGTGTGTTTTGTACGCACGTAAGAAGTTATACTTCTATTATATGATTTCAACGAAATTACTTACTTACTTACTTAAGCCGTCCTCTTGTACCTTACGGTGTCGAGGTAAGTGGAGAAATGAGACGTCTCCATGCCTTTCGGTCGGTAGCTAGTCTTTCTGCTTCTCTCCACCCAATATTTCTTTTTCCGCAAGCCTTTCCAATATTTGCATTCCACGTTCTTGCTGGCCTGCCTCTTCTTCGTTTGTTGTCAGATGCCGCTTTCCATACCCTCTTTACAGTTCTACCTTCACTCATTCTCGCCATATGTCCGAACCACGATAACTGTTTCGTTTCAAGTATGTCTAAGGTCCTTCCAACACCGCACCTTCCACGTATGTCTTCATTTCTTATACGATCACGTCTGGTCACCCCGGATACCGCACGTAAATATCGTATTTCGCATGCTTGGATTTTACTACGGATGTTGTCGTTCACTGTCCACGTTTCACTACCGTAGAGTAGCACCGGCTCGTATACGGTTTGAAATACTTTCATTTTTGTTTTCAGGCTTACTTCTTTCTTCCTAATAAAACTTTTATTTAGTGCATAGTATAATTTTGTTGCACTCATTACCCTGCTGTTTATTTCTGGTTCTATATTTCCTTGCCCATTCATTGTTGATCCTAGATACTTGAAGTCCTCAACTTGTGTAATGGTCTCATTATTCAACTTAACATTTATATTTTGTGTTTTCGATATTACTAAAGCTTCTGTTTTTTCAATATTTATTCTCATCCCAAATTTCTTAAAGGCTTCATTCCAAACATTCACATTTACTTGCAAGTCTTTTTCTGATTTTGCCACAATAACCAGGTCATCGGCATATATCAACTCTGACACGCAAACTTGTCGAAGTTTATACACCCCAACCCTAGTTCGTTTTACCTTACCCCTGCATTCTTTTGCAATTTCGTCCATTAGAGTGATAAATAACAAAGGACTCAGAACACCACCTTGTCTTACACCTGTCCTTGTGTAGAATTCAAGAGATGAGCAATTGTTCGTTCTTACATTATTACGTGTACATTTATATATACTCTTTATTGCTTGGATTAACTTCGGTTTCATTTCAACGAAATTAATATACTTTAAAAAGTTTATTTATATTTTATTTAAATATTAAACTAATTTATACTTACTACTTCTCAAAAATTTTTTTAAAACAGTGCCAAAAATTAAAATAATAAAAGAATAAAACACACACAAACACATTGAAAAATGCCACAAATGTTTTCTGAACAATAATTGTCGGAAAAAATTTTAACTAAATACGTATTTTCTGAAAATAAAATTATATAATAAATATACTTACAATCATAAAATGTAAAAAAAATAAAAAAACAAAAGTTTCTATTGGGGTTCGAACCCGCTTATCAGCGCAGTTACTATTGAAATTCATTCACCTTAAACTTTTACCCATGGAGACCACGCGTCATCATGTGCGAAGATCAACTAACTAAACGGATTAAACTTTTGACAGTTCTGAATTTAATCAAATTATTTTGATTTTGAATTGAAATTTTGAATTGAAAGGTGAATATTGATACAAATTTTGTTGGTAATCAAATTATGTAAATCAAAGCATTACATACTATTTTGGTAGGTTCTTTTTAAATTTTACAAATAAATAGGTAAGTACCTATGAAATTTTTTATTAATATACTGAAACATTTACAATTATTATTATGTACCTGTCGCTCTTAAAAACTATTTAAAAAGTCACTACAATTATAAACTTTTTTCTCTGCCATCACAAACAATAAAAACTAATATACACAACATTAATTCGTTTATCCAAAATCTCCATATTGATTATTGACAGATGATTTTAACACCCAATCAGATCCCGTATAACGTTTATACCATACTGTCGGTGTGCGCATGCGCGCAGGAAAATCATAATTTTACCCCCGTGCCTAAAGAAGTATAACTTCAATAATATATTCAAAAAATATGAGACTACCACATAACATCGGGGTATACTCACCTTTGTGCCTTTTTTTCCCTACAAGATGTCTCAAACTTTTGTTTCCGTTAAAACACATGTTAAATTACAAAACCGTCTATTTTTTTGTTTCTAAAGATATCAGGGACATTCAAACAACAGCATGTTCACAAAACATAAGACTACAATATTATTCTGATGTATACTCACATTTTTACCTCGTTCTCCCTACAGGGTGTCTCAAACTTAACACAAGAAAAACATATTTTTTTTCCACCCGGTATAAGTACAAAAAATAACTTTGAGTAAACCTTTGCACAACTGTGTAAATACTAAAGAAAAGGCTAAAATAAAAAAAAAATAGCGGACTCCGTCTGTTCGCGAAAAAATCAACTATGAAAATCAGCAGAATTTTCTATATCCCTAACTTTTGACGAGCAGTTTACCAAGAGTAATAGTAATGTTACTATGTTGCCCCAAACTCTTAAAAATATAGAAGTAGCCAGTAGCACATCGGGGTCTAAACCTTCCATGGATGTACCATTCGGCCTCTACATGAACGCATCAAAGACTAATCTGGTGGTATTTTCAAAGAATAAACACCGTCATCCGGAGGATATGTGTGAAATGAGTCCATCAGGTGTCATCTTTGAAATAGGTATACTAGTTAACCAACATAATGACACAAGGAATGGGGAAGGTCATGTAGCTAGAGAAGTTGGTGATTGGTGGTTAACAGAGTCAAAGGTCCACCCTCGAAGAGATGGACCGATGACATAAAAAGAGTGCCTACAAAATGTACTCACATGGCGTAAAATCAGACTAAGTGGAAAAGTATGCGAGAGGTCTATGTTCAGAGTCGATTTTGGAGGTTAGATGATAATGATGAGGCCAATCCTAACAAATCGTTACACTTGTAACACTCGATTTGATTGTTGTGTGTCATGTTTTCACTGTATTTTAATGCATTCGATACCTGGACGTTCCGAGTATCCTGGATAGAACACAAAATCAACGTGGAGATTTTTAAACCTTTGGTAAAAACTAAGGGACAGACAGCCTGTGGAGTTAACGGAGACAGTAACAGCAATGGTTACCAGAATAACAAACGAGGAAGTGGCTCAAGCGCTTCAAAAAATAAAGAAAGGAAAAGCAGTCGGACCAGATGATATTCCTGGGTAAGTATGGAGAGCATTGGGAGAGACAAATAAGTTGGCTAGCCGGTCTATTTAATAGAATTATGGAAGTTGGACAAATGCCAGACGAATGGAGAAGCAGTATATTAGTACCTGTCTATAAAAACAAGGGAGACATACAACAATGTACAAACTACAGTGCTATAAAACTACTTAGCCACACCATGAAAATATGGGAGAGAGTAATTGATAGACGGATACTTGAAGAAACCGAAATATCCGATAATCAATTTGGCTTTATGCAGGGCAGATCAACAACAGATGCAATTTTCATTTTAAGGCAACTGATGGAAAAATACAATAATAAAGAGACCAACGCTCATATGGTATTCATTGATCTTGAGAAAGCATATGATAGAGTTCCTCGAGAGATTATGTGGTGGGCACACAATAAGAAAGGAGTCCCTGGCGAATATGTAAAGATTGTAAGAGATATGTATGAGGGAGTAACGACTAGTGTTAGGACAGGTGTGGGAGAGACTGATAAATTTCAAGTGAAAGTAGGATTGCACCAAGGATCGGTGCTTAGTCCTTATTTATTCTCATTAGTTTTGAACAAGATAACAGCGAAACTACAGCATTCCATGGTGCCTAATGTATGCTGATGATGTAGTGTTAATAGAAAATAGTGAAAGAGACTTGGAACAAAAACTGGAGCAGTGGAGACAAGTTCTGGAGGAAAAAAGGTTTAAAACTTAGTAGGACAAAAACAGAGTATTTCGAATGTTCATTTAAAGATGGTGTTACTACAAATAAAATGGTATCTTTGGATGGTGAAATGATTGTGAAAAGCAATAGTTTAAGTACCTAGGATCGGTATTACAGAGTAATGGAGAAATAGATGGAGATGCATGCAGTAGAATTAGGGCTGCATGGATGAAGTGGAAAGAAGCGGGTGGTGTGTTGTGTGACAGAAAAATTCCAATGAAGCTGAAGGGAAAATTCTATAAAACAGCCATAAGACCGGCTATGATGTACGGAACTGAATGTTGGGCAGTGAAAAAGAAAGAGGAACAACGAAAGCATGTGGCGGAAATGAGAATGCTTAGATGGATGAGTGGAGTGACAAAGAAGGATAACATTAGAAATGAGTATATTAGGGGAAGTCTAAGTGTGGCACAAATTGATGCCAAAATGAGAGAGCACAGGTTAAGATGATTTGGTCATGTTCAACGTCGAGACGTTAATCACCCAATACGAAGAATAGCTGAAGTGCAGATTCCTGGAAGGAGTAGGAGGGGAAGGCCAAAGAAGACCTGGGGGGAGACGATAAGGCAGGACATGTTGGTAAAGGGGATTAACATTGATATGATCCAAGATAGAATTGTGTGGAGAAATGCAATTAGGGAAGCCGGAATGCAAGAGAATGATGATGATGATGGTAAAAACTAAGGGATATTTACAATTAAGGAGAGAAAGTTGTAATGCAAATTTCGCTACAAAACTTGGTGCCTGCATAACTCAAAGTAAAAAAGACAGCTGGTTTACACAAAATTTATGGCTAAAATGTCTATAAAATTGTCTTGGGATAGATGCCAACAGAAATTTTTATCGTAAAATGTAGTCAAATGCAATGTAAGTGTTCCGGACCTATATTTTAGTGTGGAGGGACCTATATTTTAATATGGTTGCTCGAAAAAAATATAGGTCACTTAAGTTTAACATTACTGTTTTCAGTTTAGACTCAATGATTCAAGACATCAAAGACAAAGATGATGATTGTGAATAGATTACATAACAATCATCCACACATAACCAAGATTTACCAGTGTGAGATTGTAAGCTAATACTTATATCAGAGATCATTGATAATAAACTCAGGGTCACTACAAAAAGAAATAAAACGTAGATGTGATCTAGCAAAAGTCGCCGTAAGAAATATGGTCAAAATAGGGAGGGACTCTCAAATTTCACGAATGCTAAAAATGAAGTTGACCAACTGCTTAATATTCCCAATACTGACATACGGATGTGAATCTTGGAATCTACGACAAGCGGAAAGAAGATAGATGCCACTAAAATGATGTGTTGGAGAAGAATGTTACGAATTCCGTCGACCGATTACAGAACAAATAATTCAATTTATAAATCTGGAGGAAAGCTAGAGTGGTAGCCCTCTTAAAACCAGGGAAGGATCCGGCGGATACAAAGAGTTTTAGACCTGTATCTCTCTTGTGCCACCTTTTCAAGGCCTTTGAAAGAATGATACTGAACCGGATCGCTGAGTATGTGGACACTAAAATTATTCCAGAACAAGCAGGATTCAGACCCGGAAAGTGCTGCTGCAGTCAAATTCTTAATCTCACCCAACATATTGAAGATGGTTTTGAACGGAAAGAAATAACAGGAGTAGCGTTCATAGACGTAACACCGTCTATGACACAGTTAACCATCAACGGCTACTCGCAAAACTCTACGAAACTACAAAGGATTTCCGACTAACAAGGTTAGTGAAATGTCTCCTCCAGAATAGACGCTTCTACGTAATGCTCCAGTCCAAGAACAGTCGGTGGAGGGACCAAAAAAATGGGCTACCACAGGGAAGTGTCCTCGCACCGATTCTATACAACATATACACCAACGACCAACCCATACACCAACAAACAAGGCAATTTATTTACGCTGATGATACAGCTGTGGCAGCTCAGGGAAGAACCTTCAATGAAGTCGAAGTGAAACTGACAGATGAACTGGGAGACTTAGCTCTATACTACGATAAAAACCATCTGAAACCTAATCCCACAAAAACCCAAGTATGTGCTTTCCACCTTAGAAACAAGCATGCCCGAAGGCCGCTGGAGGTGGAATGGCGTGGTAAGATGCTGGAACACGAGACGCCAAAATACCTTGGCGTCCGTCTGGATCGAACTCTGTCTTACCGATACCACTGTCAAGATGTCAAGAAGAAAGTAAGTGCCAGAAATAATATCATCCGCAAGCTAACTAATACAAAATGGGGAGCACAACCACACACTCTCCGCACTTCTGCCTTAGCATTATGTTTTTCGGCAGCGGAGTTTGGAGCACTAGTATGGGCAAACTCTACTCACGTAAAGAACGGCGACGTGGCTCTAAATGAAACGGTTCGTATAATATCAGGTTGCCTGAAGCCGACACCTATCGAAGAGGTATACCCCATAGCTGGTATTGCTCCACCACCCATCAGGAGGAAGGTCACGTCAGAGGTAGAACGAAAAAAGCAGTTGACGGACCGAAGGCACCTATGACCACCAAACTCAGCCAAGCAGACTAAGATCTCGGAAAAGCTTCCTGAAAACATCAAGATCTATCCCCTAAGCGCCAGAGACGCGCCGAATACACCTATGGCAAGCGCCAGCTACCGCGACACATTTTCCTCCCTCAGAGGAAATGGCTGCTGGACACAATTTACCGTATCCGACTTGGAAAGCGCTAAACAGACTAAGAACCGGCGTTTCACGTTGTGCTAGTAACCTGAAAAAATGGGAATACCAGGAGGACGATACCTGCGACTGTGGCGCGGTTCAGACCAGCCGGCATCTATTATCATGCACAGAGATGAGAGAGATCTGCACAGAAGAAGACTTAATTGTAGCAAATGACAGGGCCATATATGTGGCCAATCATTGGAAATACAGAATTTAAAGTTGTTGGTGTTCCGGACACGGAAAGTAAGTAAGTAATTTATGAATGAACTAAAAATCAACAAACTTTGCAGCCACGATCTTAGTATTGAAATATGAGTTCGAATTAAATCAGGACATACTTAAAAGCTTGAAAGTCTTTGAGACGTGTATGTATAGACGACTACTGGAGATAAGCTAAGTCCTTATGAGAAAGTCTTTAGACGGCTGAACCAAATAACAAAACTGGACAATATAATAAAGAGGCGCAAGCTGGAATACAGTGAAAATGCAAGTGAAACGTGGTCCTGGTAGAACATCATAGTTGAAAAATCTATGGTAGCCAACATGGTATTCAACGATCGATAAAAGTCATGAAACTAGAAGAAGAAGATTGTGAGTTGTGATGATGACCAACGTTGAATAATTCTAATGGTAGGGGAGCCCAAGCGGGGATTTTTGCAGTTACTCGAGCGCGTCAGATTATCATATGGGGAGAAACCTGGTACCCTGCAGATGTACCTCTACCATATATTGGCTCTTAACACAGGGAAGTTCGTTAAGGGGGGCCCGAAAAAATCTATCCTTAAAAATACTCGAAATTGTCAGATTAAGATAAGGTAAGTTAAGTACAGTACAACCTCGTTAATCCGGACCTCGTTCTTCCGGATGGAAAAATAAAAAAAAATTGATAATTGTATGTATGTATGTATGTAATGCGCATAGGGCTTTTCATTCACAGTCATTTGTTTCGAGCTTCTGTCATGTGTCACATAATAAATATATCTACGTCATACGTTATTGGTATATACCTTGACACAAACCAAAGACGTATGACGTAGATATATTAATATTATGTGACACAGGACAGAAGCTCGAAACAAGTGACAATCGATGAAAAGCCCTATTGAAACGTCACACAAAATTAAAACAAAGGAAGATCAATGACTTTTTTGTAAATAAAAACTAATGCTCGCGTAAATCATATAGGGTGTAAATATAGAAAGTTATCATTTCACATGTAGTTTTATTAACCTTATTAGTCCAGTTAGTCCGGTTAAACGAGGTTGTACTGTACATGCAAAGGAGTGTATATTTCAAAAATCTGACGATTTGAGTATTTGAGCGGGTTTAACAAAAAGTTTAACAAAAAAAAGCGAATATTTCGTGAATTGAACGTCAAATCGAAAAACTAAAAAATACGCCTTCATATTTTTCAAAAATCTATCGAATGGCAACGGCTGGCTCGTATCACTGTAAGTAGGTAGTGCCAGAATTCGGGCAGCTGCCTAAATTTTTAGTGACGGGTTCACGATATTGTCAAAAAAGGTATAAAATAGAAATTTAAAAATATAGGTACGGATACTTTTACATTATGTAGGTATACGCTGTGAGCTCGTACGTAGAGGGGATATTTATAAATTCGCGAGCGCCAGTAGTGGCAAGTCTGTAAACGTTTACCGGAAATTTGACATAAATGTCAAAGTGATTAATTTAAAATTAAAATTAAAACATTAATTATAAAAAATATTAGTTGGTCAAAGCTGTGGTATATATTTTTACCTTAATTATACTTACGTTTTAAATACTGAATTTACGTTTTTTTAATGTTCCGTAATATGTAATTATAAATTAATCTTAGCGCCATCTACACGATAATTGTGAAAGTATCCGAAGTAAGAAATTAATATTTCATCAATAGAACGTCAAAATGATTAGCAAAATCTTAAAAAAATCTGTTATAATTTAATTACTTTTTAGCGTTGTAAATATTAAGCGATAACAATTAAATAATAAATTTAAAAATTACCGGTAAAAGTTGAATTAGTAATCCGCCAGGAGCGACACCAGCGAAGCTCAGAGCGTATATACCATTTCTGGGGTGTCAAGAAATTTAAACATTTAAAATGCATTCAGTGATTGATTTGACATCATGCCCGTCCAGCAAGTCAAATCTCCAAAATCTCTCAACTTATCGCCCTTTACGCAAATATCGGAAAACTATAACTAACTGAAATTCACCAGCGACGTCTGTCGTTTCATCGGCAATCACTACAATACAAAGATAGTTTTCAATTTATTTGCTTATTTCCTCGCGATAAACATCTAACATGCACTGAAGGTGTTCATTTTGGGTTGTTTTGAGGTACCTACCTGTACAAGATTTGGAACTTTGAATATGAACCTAAGTCGTTGTCCAATTCGGCTAAAATTGAATAGTTCCTTAAATACGCCTCTATTTTCTGAATTTTCCTTTTCGTCGTGATTTCTCAAAACTAACTTGAAAGCTCCACAAAACCATATGGATACAATTTATAATTTGATTCGAAACATATCTATTCTTATTCACTTGTTCATTGTGTTTAATTAGACTATCACGATAAGCTGAATTTAACTTGGGTTTTATTAAAAATTAAAAATTTTTCAATTATTTAAAAAGATAATAATTTATAATAAAAAGTTTAGTAATTAAAAATGTAATAATTATAAATACAGAAACGAGCGAGCGAGCGCGTAAAGAAACTCGAAATTATAATGTACTACCCTGTACGACAATCTTTTTGGATCTACGATCCACTCTCCACTATGATCATAGTAAAAAATATTAGTCGAGCCAGGCACGAATAGTCTCATTTAAACGTACATTAAAAGTGCAATATAGCTCTATCTCTGTCACTTACATATAATGCCCGTAAAATCTTTATCTTTTCAGACGAGCCATATAAGCATTTGACACGATCATTCCGTCTGCTGTGAATGGCGAGTGTTGTATTACACTAAAAGAAGTACACACAAAAAAATTAACAGGCATTAAAACGGTTTAAAGATAAAAAGAATATGTTTTTGAAAATAAGGTAGTGCCATGGCTCCATGGCACTACCTCACCGGCCGCCACTGTCGAATGGTACTAAACATGACACCCCACCGAGAGGGGTAGGGGGTAAATTAAAAATTTTAAATACAAACCTCGCGATATTTCGCAAAATGAACATCAGATCGAAAAACTGCAAAATACACTTTCAAAATGTTTTTGAAAAATCTATCGAATGGTACCAAACACGACCCCCCCCCACGGTGGTGGGGTGGGGGTTACTTAAAAATCTTAAATGGGACCCCCAAATTTTTATTGCAGATTTGGATTCTTTACGTAAAAATAAGCAACTTTTATTCGAGACTTTTATTATTTTTTCGAATTATGGATAGATGGCGCTATAATCGGAAAAAACGATTGTTGGAAATGGAAAATTAAATTAAAAAATGGAAAATCCCCACTAAAACGGAAAATTTTACTTAACTTTTTTTGGCTTTAAGACCTAATAATCACAACCGAATAGGTCCCCATAACGCTCGAGTGACTGCAAATTTAGCATACTTTGCTCCCCTAGCATAATTTTGCAAACGCAAATCATACGTTATATTGAGATACCAAATGGAATATCCAAGTGTGCGAAGGACATCTAAGAATGCCTTAAAAAAGCGAAAGTAGTTCACCGTCCCAGTATCAGTCTCGAAACTTTCAGATATATCGAAATAATACTGATATTACAACAATTCTCATGTTACTTACAATATTGTTGCCAATTCATACATACGCTAATGTTAAAAATAAAACTAAAAAATATTTTATTACTTTGCAATCGTTTATTTGAGGTCATTTTTAGTCTACTAAAATCGGTGTACATTACTTAGGGCTTAGTTTTTCCCTTACTTAAGGTTTAAGTAAATTATATATCCAAGACTTATATTTATGTTCAATGGGCGTTGCACATTATATTTACATCTAAATTTGACTTAATTTTTGATTACAATGGTACCCTATATTATATAAAAGGAAGGCAAGCAGAGGTAGATTCTTTATATCAACTATTTATATTCGGTATTTTTTTTGATAATTTTGAACACATAATAAACTTTCACACCAACCATGAAAAATATCTTAATTATATTTTACATCTTGTCACCTTATACACATACTCTAGCGCAAATTAAATGACAACTAAAAATTTTCGGAGAAATACGACAAATCGGAAAGATCTCTGGGCCGTAGATAGTTTTGCATCGAGTGAAAAAGAGTACAGAAATAAAAGAAAAATAATAAAAATCGAAAGTTACAATAGTTCTATTATAGTATGACCTTCTAAACCTCATAATAGAATACAAAATCGCCGGAAGAAGAGGCCCAGGCCGAAGAACTTCCTGGCTCCAAAATCTCCGAGAGTGGTATCAAGAGTACAGCTAGTCTGTTTGGAGCTGCCGTAAACAGTTATTATTGCCAATATAATTGCCAACGTTCGATAACCGGACAGGGCAATGAAAGAAGAAGATGCTAACAAAAGATGGGTACCACGTGTGCTCACTAAAAATCACAATTGTATCCATATTATACTTACAAAGAAATGTTTGATACGATTTAAGAAAAACAAACTGACTTTTTGTTTGGATAGAACAAAGATTCTCCACTATTAGTCCAGGGTAAGGATTTTCTCAGGACACTCAAAGATCCAGGTAGCTGACTACTTTTTTAGTTATTGTAGACCTATAGGAAGAAAACCTACCTGTTCCCTGCCTAGAGTTCGCGTCCGTTTTTTAATTATTAACAATTTAGTGCAAAAATCGCGATTTTTTCGATTTTTTGCACCCTATTTAAAAGCTAAAAAGTTGACATAAAATTGCAAAATTCAATTTTTCAGAACATTAAAATGCCGATTTTTCAATGTTAAAAAGTTAATTTGTTTCTACGCAAACTGCAAAATAAGTAAGAATTGTTATTTGTTAATGTTACTAAAACTACCTTATAACTTTATTGTTTCACCCAAAGTTGGGTATTGGGGTACTTAACAAAACTTTAAAATTTGAGACCGATCCATTAATTAGTTTAAGAGTTATTCTATTGGTTTATCGAAACCTTTATTTTGCAATAACATAAGACAGAAAATAATGAAGATAGGCCAATTCTGAGTATGCCAAATGAAAGTAGAAGAGTGATGGTATCAAAATGTATTAACAAAAGATAAAAGAATTAATCAATATAATAAAAAATCCTAATGCCAAATTTTTTAAATTTTGTAGTTTATAAACATTTATAATAACTTTACAAATGTTATCCGTAGGAACAATCTTTTTATATATTCGAAAAGCTAGACACACTTTAACACGAATTTTCAAATAAAAAAATTTAGCCTGAGTTCATTCGGGACAAAGTTATGTGTTTTTTTTTAATTCACAGCTAATTTGTTTATAATAATTAAGGAATTTCATTGATACCATTTTAAATAATGGGATTTGTATTTTTGTTAAAAAAATTGATAAACATTGTATCTTCACAGCACCCTCTACGATTTTTCAAAATTGTAGTTCAAACGGTTACTAGGGGGAACCTACGAATCCACCGAGTTAAAATACCGAAAAATCAATTTCAAACTAATACAATTTTCTGTATCTCCGGATCAACTCAATGGATTTTCATCTTTCTTTTTTTAATTTGTATGTAATTTCTACGTACATTACAAATATGCAATTTGTTTATAAATTTATTAATTAATAATCAGTCTAATTTGTTTAAACAATTCTTGAAAAAATATTTTTTTACAAAAATCTATTTTTTTAATCATAGTATCATTAATGATCATACAAAAAGTTAAAGTTCAATTTCATAAATAAATTATTTTTATTAGATAATTATTTATTGAAGATAATTTATTTATTAAAGTATACCTTAACTTTTTGTATGATTAATAATGATAGTCTGAATAAAAACATGGATTTTTGGGTAAAAATTATTTTTTCAAAAATTGTTTAAACAAATTAAATTTTTTATTAATTAATAAATGTCAAATTTCAAATACACAAATTACATGTTTGTAATGTACAGAAAAATTACATACAAATTAAAAAAAGAAAGATCAAGATATATTCAGTAGATCCCGAGATATAGAAAATGATAGTATGTAGTTTTAAGTTGCCTTTTTTAGTTTTTGAACTCATGCATTTGTCGGCTCCCAGCTCCCCCTTCACTTACCACGACTAGTCACCAACTGAACAACATTTTTAAAAATGTTGTTCTGAAGCTATTTTCTTATGGTATTTTTATAATCAAGTATATTCAAATGGGAAATAAGCCACAATTTTACCTAAAAATGATTTTATTAACGTTTCGACGCCCAAGTCGGGTGTCGTTGTCAAAATACAAAATAATACTAAATAAACAAAAATGTTGTTGCTTAGTAAAAAATTCTTCTAATAATTTATTTAATCTGACTCATTTATATCGGCAATTCAGACACGTATTATACATTTTAAAGTAGACAACTTTAAAATGATATTGCCAATATTGATGAGTTGCGTTCCTGGGACGACTTTACTAAAAGATAGTTCATTCGATTACATGAAATCAATCCCAACTCAAGAATATCCGCCACAAAAAATCATAGCATGTGATCTGTCTTTAAAAAGACAACCAAATGCAACGGTGGCACTGAAATTCTCGCGTTAGAGATTCCATAGTAAATCACGAGGGAAAACCATTTGCAAATAATAATGACACATTTATAAAAAATACACAACATTTTTTAAACAAATTATCAAATATTGAATTTAATCCAAATAATATTTTAGTAAGTTTTGACATAAACAGTTTATTTACAAATGTGCCATTAGATAAAACTTTAAACATAATCAAAACGAAATTAGAAAATGATAATACATTAACAACTAGGACAAGACTAAATGTATCAGCTATAATGGATTTATTGACATTATGTACTAATAATACCTATTTTCAACTAAATAATGAATTCTATAAACAAAATTTTTGTCTCGCAATGGGCTCTTCTTTATCTCCATTATTGGCTAATATATTTATGGAGGATTTCGAAACTAATATCATTTCTAAACAAAATTTAAAACCCACAGTATGGTGGAGATATGTAGATGATGTGTTTTCCATATGGCCTCATAGATCGGAATTGTTGGATACGTTCCTGAATATTATAAACGATCAAGAAGAGACAATAAAGTTTACAATGGAAAAGGAATACAATAACACCCTACCTTTCCTAGATGTTTTGGTCTCAAAGAAGGATACTGGATATGAGACTCAAGTGTATAGAAAACCAACACACACCAACAGATATCTCAATTACAAATCAAATCATAACATCAACGTTAAAAAGGGAATCATTAAATCCTTATATGATAGAGCCAAAATTATTTGTTCTAACGAAAATTCATTTTTAGAAGAAAAACAATTGTTAACATCTGTTTTATTAAAAAATGATTATCCCATATCGTTTATAAATAAGGAATTGTCAAGATTGGATCGAATGGAACAGAACAACTTAGAACGGGATCCTACAACATTCACAAGAAATAATACGAGGAAAATATCAATACCATATGTAAAAGGACTATCCGAGAAACTTAAAACAATAGGAAATAAATTCAACATATCAACAACATTCAAAACAACAAACACATTGAGATCTATTCTATCTAAAACTAAACCTAACAGTGAACAAGAAAGAACAAAGAATTGTATTTATAAAATACCTTGTGAATGCGAACAATTTTATATAGGGTAAACGTCAAGACCATTAGAAGTTAGAGTAAATGAACATAAGTCTTTTATAAAAAATAGAGAATTTGATAGATCTCAAATATGTCAACACGCATGGGATAATGAACATAGAGTTCAGTGGAGAGATTCAAGTATAGTCCTAAAAGAAGCAGATAGTAAAAAGAGAAAAATCAAAGAAGCGGCTCTAATTATGCTAAATGAAACCAATTGTGTCGCAAATTCCTCGGTAGAATGCAGTAGGATGTGGTTACCCATATTAAAGGAGGAAGTCAATAGAAAGAAAATACCACAATTAGTAAATCAGTAACATATCGAGTTAGTACATATTTAGTATTTTAGTATTATTTAAAATTTAAAATATCAAGTCAGAATTTGGTATTAGTTTTGAGAGTAAACTAAATATAAACCCAAATACTTACGATGTCGGGATAGTATCACGAGGTTTTTCCTGGTTTTCCCTCGTGATTTACTATGGAATCTCTAACGCGAGAATTTCAGTGCCACCGTTGCATTTGGTTGTCTTTTTAAAGACAGATCACATGCTATGATTTTTTGTGGCGGATATTCTTGAGTTGGGATTGATTTCATGTAATCGAATGAACTATCTTTTAGTAAAGTCGTCCCAGGAACGCAACTCATCAATATTGGCAATATCATTTTAAAGTTGTCTACTTTAAAATGTATAATACGTGTCTGAATTGCCGATATAAATGAGTCAGATTAAATAAATTATTAGAAGAATTTTTTACTAAGGAACAACATTTTTGTTTATTTAGTATTATTTTGTATTTTGACAACGACACCCGACTTGGGCGTCGAAACGTTAATAAAATCATTTTTAGGTAAAATTGTGGCTTATTTCCCATTTGAATATACTTGATTTTTAAAAATTCGTGTAAAATACCAACTCTTAGAATATGTAAAATGATTTTTCTACGGACAATATTTTTAAAGTTGTTCTAAATGTTTATAAACTATAAAATTTCAAAAATTTGGCATTAGTATTTTTGACTATATTAGATAATTTTTTTATCTTTTTTTAGTACATTTTCTAGGCAGGAAACAGGTAGATTTTCTTCATATAGGTCTACAATAACTAAAAAATGTAGTCAGCTACCCGGATCTTTAAGTGTCCCGAACATGGTCTATTTCTAGCTTATTACCCTGGACTATATACACCAAACGCCACTGTAGTCTAGCAGTGGATATAAGCTGATTCTTCAACTTCAAAGAAGCCTAGATTGGTGTCAATGTTTTGTCATATGAAATGAATTATGATAATTGATCATCTTAAAAATGGAAAACCATAAGTGGGAAATACAGCTTGGCATGAAGCTGTATGCAAACATTCGTGAAAAAAAATATTTAAAGAGGAAAAATAATTTTCCATCTGGACGATTTTATATTAATAAGATACGACAACAGTACAATTTAAGTAACGATTAAATACATGAGATTACATCGAACCGATAAAATAGGTGACAAGTTGTTCAACTCACCGATTGTAGCATAGAAAATGATACCTAAAGAATACCAGAGAGTATACCCATCAGGATAAGAAGTTTAATAACAAAAGTCCACGATTTTTCTGATCTTGTTCAAACAAACTTTCATTTTTCAAATGGAATCACCGTCCATTTCAAAAAAATATTCATTTCTTTTGAAAAAATTTGTTGTTATTGTTACGAAGAATAAAGGTTTTTATTGAAAATAAACAAACCAATAAATCAATCAGATAACGCAGCCGGTTAAGGTATAGATTTTTTACGTTAGTTGTAAATTTTGAGCAAACATAAAGAAACAAAATTTTGCTTTCAAAAACGAAAGTATGCCTTTTGTGGGGTTAACGGACGTGCAAAGATTTATTGGTCTTGTGCCTCAAATAGACATAGCTACAGTGATAGTCGTAACACAGGGCATTGTATCAAAAACATATGCTAGGTATCAGGACAAATAGAACTAGGAACGCTTATATCACACAACAAAGGACAAAGTCGCCTTAAAAGAAACAACGGCTCGCCACGATCATTTCATTGTTATTCACGTGTGTAGAGACACCTGATGTTCTTATAGACGGAGAGGCAGCGCTGAATTTACTTTGAATTTACTAAAGCTAAATTTTTCACAGTTGATTACTGTGATTGTGTAGAGAAACATACTGCGGTCGGTCAAGCGAAACGTAGAACAGGGGTTACTGAGAGGGTATCAAAGTTGCTTTCCTACGAAGGTAATTAAATCCATTTACTAAGGCTGAAAATCAGTACACACATTCTAAATTGAATATAAATAAAAGTTATTATAGTCGGTCAGCTGTACGACTGGACAGAGCCGGTCTGTCGGCCCCAATGAATGTACAGGGTTATCCACTATATTTTGACCCTCTTGTAAACTGCTTTATTTACAGAATTAGAAAAAAATGTAAAATACAAAAGGTATTCGATTTTTTGACATATATATCGTACTAGTGACGTCATCCATCTGGGCGTAATGATGTAACAGACTATTTTTTTAAATGAGAATAGGGGTCGTGTGCTAGCTTATTTGAAAGGTTATTCCATTCTCTATACAGTACTATAAACATTAAGATCATTATTTATACAGGGTGTCCAAAAATTTTTTTGAATTATTAATTAAACAATTAATTTAATTTAAAAAAATTTTTGGACACCCTGTATAATTAATCATGTTAATGTTTATTTTACTGAATAGGGAATTAAATAACCTTTCAAATGAGCTACCTCTCGACCCCTATTCCCATTTAAAAAAATAATCGATTACGTCATCACGCCCAAATGGATGACGTCACTAGTACGATATATATGTCAAAAAATCATAATTTAAAAATCGAATAACTTTTGTAGTTTACATTTTTTCTAATTCTGTAAATAAAGCAGTTTACAAGGGGGTCAAATATAGTGAATAACCCTATACTACATTCACTGGGGCCGACCGACCGGCTCTGTCCCGTCATACAGCTGACCGACTATAATAATAACTTTTATTTATATTTAATGTAGAATGTGTGTACTGCTTTTCAGCCTTAGTAAATGGATTTAATTACCTTCGTAGGAAAGCAACTTTGATACCCTCTCAGTAACCCCTGTTCTACGTTTCGCTTGACCGACCGCAGTATGTTTCTCTACACAATCACAGTAATCAACTGTGAATAATCTAGCTTTAGTAAATTCAAAGAGATTTTTCAGCCCTGCCTCTTAGACTATTAGGGGGCGCTTTTGTATAAAGTTAGTCACGTGAGCATAAATAAAATAATCTTTACATGTGTAAATTTGAAGAATTTCTGTGAAGGAAATTTATGGTAGGGGAACCCGAGCGGGGATTTTGCGCGTTACTCGAGCGCGTCACAAAATCACATGGGGAACTTTGTACCATGTAAATGACCCCTACCATATATAAGGTCTCTTAATACAGGGGCGTGCGTTGGGGGTAGTCCGTAAAAAAAATCTATCCTTAGAAAAACTCTAAAACGTCAGATTAAGAAAAGGTTAGTGAAGTACATGAAGAACAATGTATATGTATTTAAAAAATCTGACGATTTGAGCGGTACGTAAGAAAATGGGCCATAAAAGTGTCACAAAAAAAGCGAATATTTCTCGAAATGAACATCAGATCAAAAAACTGAAAAATACGTGTTGAATATTTTTCAAAAATCTATCAAATGACACCAAACACGAACCCCCACGGAGGTGGGGTGGGGGGTTGCTCCAAGTAAAGAAGCTAGAAGTGTTTCAGTTGAAACGATAAGAAAAGACTTCGTCTTAAGGATTACACAGACACGCAAGATTGATTGTCTAAATTGATGTCTTCAACACCAAAATTGGAACATGGGAAATTGGCCAAATGTGCCATTTTCAGACGAATTTATGTAAAATCAGATGACCGACGAATTCGTGTAGTTAATGGCGAGGAAAACAAGCAAGAACGAAAACTACATTTGTACAATGACTTGTTCACAGACAGAAAGATTTGTTTACAGTCATGTTCTGGGGAAGCAAGATGATCGGTGAAAAAACTCCTTTATCGTCCATACAACCAACTGTAACAGCTGGCCGGTATGTTGATTTGGTTCTAGAAACTGTAGTTAGGCTCTGGAGAGATGCAATGGGAGAAAATTTAATTTTCATGCATGATAATGCACCTCCACATACCAGCAGAGTCACTACAGACTTCCTTGAAGCAAAAAATATCACTGTTCTGGAGTGGCCTGCTTGCTCACCCGACCTTAACCCTATAGAGCATTTATGGGATATGCTTAAAAAGAATTAGAGCTAGCCGGGATAATTCACAAAACATCGCATAGATAGTACAAGCTACTTTTGAAGAATGGAATAACCTGCCATAAAAAAGTTGACAATTTGATTAGGAGCATGCCACGCCTATTAAAGCTAGCACAGGGACTAGGGGTGATAACACTGGCTACTAAAAAACATTAATAAATAAAAACAATTTAAACGTCGGTATGTTGGTTTTTTAAATTCACTTGAAATATTAGGAAATATCAGATGATTCCATATATTATAAGTCTGGTTGTGTATATGTTATTCAGTCCAACTATTACCAACAGAAATGTGAGCGTTGAGAATCAGCATATTATTGAACTGCGATTGTTTCAAAAGCTCTGGAAAATGTCTAGGTAGGAACGCATTTCAAATGAAGAATTGTAAGCTTTATGTACTGCAAACGCTGAAATATTCTTGTATATGAGTTAATATACAAAATATACGTATTATTACAAATATTTCATTTTAAATTGCAGTTTTAACCAGCTAACTCATTAAAAAATACCCTTCTTTAGTACATAAAATAACTGGCACTGGTTACAAAATTATGTAGCACATCATGATTTGTTTGCATACGCCATTGAACTTATTAAAAAAAATTAATACAAAAATACTAATATCTAAACATAACAATCAGTAATCGGAACCTTTTCTATGCTTACACTATCTTTACACGTCCATAAAAATTTGTATCTCTCCTTACTTATTATATTAAATCTTTTATAAATAGGGAGTTCATTGTAGAGTTTCTCTCAAATTGCTTCTTCATACATATATTCATTGGATTTCTAGCAATTTTTATAATTAACATAAAACTCAGGTGGACTAAGTTCTGGTACTCGAATTGGCACACGCACTCAGTCGAAGAGAAGTAAAAACACGTATAATCTCTACTAGAACTCACTTTGTATAAAGTTTCTGGTGCAGGACGAGTAATCTGCATTATAGTGATATATTTTATAAGCAAATACCACAATGTTATCTACTGTATTTTTAATGAAAATTAACCGTAATTATATTTTGAGAATGATTTCCGAAGTGCAAATGGAAAAATAATTTATATTAAAATATATTTAGTGAAATATATTTTAAAAAAATATTTTACATAAAAAACACGTTTAAACATTGTGACAACTTGAACAATACTTAAAATCTCTATACAGTGATGAGCGCGCTAATAACCGGCAAAACAACGAAAAAGATGGAAAACATTGTGAAGTAAATACATATGAAACTAGTAGAGGTGGAAAAATATCGATATAAACGTACGAATTAACATTAAATTACATAGTTTCAACAGTTGTTGATGTTAAAAACATCAATAATTGTTGTTTTAATGATGATATCCTAAAACGAAAGCAATTATAGAAACATCACAAAAACTTTCTAATATGCATGGCATTAATAATCGTTTCAAGTCTTTTTACATTTTTCATTTAGGTATATTTTTAGCTATAGTCATTGTTTAAAAAAGAATAGTTGGTCAACGCAATGAATAAATTTGTTTGATTCTAATTGAGAGACAGTCACCAGATGTCACCACCATTTCTGTCAGGGTTGCAATGTCACGCGTAACTACGATAAATCCAAAATGCATAGACACCAAGTTGGATACGACCTTATTCATAGCACACCAACTCGCATACATATTAAGAAAAATAAATACACCCATACCTCGCTATACGGCCGCTCTTATACGGCATTTCGCTATAACGGCCCTGTTCAATTACGGCACGGTTTCGACTTACGGCCTAAAATATTTCGCTATAACGGCCCCATGTTGTCATTCTCGCGCAAACGCAATCTTGATGCACACTCGCCAGGCCGCATCTAAGGAATATCCCAACATTTTAAAGGGAATTATTGAAAGATGTGGCTAGAAACCTGAACAAGTGTTTAACGTAGACAAAACAGGACTTTATTGGAAGCAAACGCCTGTTCGCACGTACATTTCAAAAACCTAAAAATCTGCGCCTGGTTATAAAGTGTCTAAAGAACGATTAACTTTGCTACTTGGTGCAA
The DNA here is from genome assembly GCF_917563875.1 of Diabrotica virgifera virgifera. Taxonomy (NCBI): domain Eukaryota; kingdom Metazoa; phylum Arthropoda; class Insecta; order Coleoptera; family Chrysomelidae; genus Diabrotica; species Diabrotica virgifera. Next base: position 205,150,462 of record NC_065449.1, on the reverse strand, counting down.
ATTCCACTGGTGATTTTAAGCTAAAACCACTTCTAATATATTTGTCCGAAAATCCAAGGTCTCTTAAAGAACTAAATAAAAATCAATTACCCGTTATATGGAGATCCAGCAAGAAAGCTTGGATGACTAAAGCTACTTTTGTGGATTTGTTCAAAAATCACTTTTGTACAGAAGTGAAAAAATATTTTCGAGAAAATAACTTGAGCAACAAGGCTTTGCTAATTTTCGATAATGCACCAGGACATCCTACTAATTTATCCGAACTATCTGAAGATGTCAGGATTGAATACCTTTCGAAAAATACAACCGCTCTGATCCAACCAATGGATCAAGGTGTAATAGCCACTTTTAAGGCGTATTACCTATGCCGAACTTTCCGAAAACTTGTAAAGGAAACCGATGATAAATCTTCAATTCAAGCATTTTGGAAAAATTACAACATGTAATGTTGTTGATATCATCAGTGAATCATGGAATGAATTACAATTAACAAAATTAAGCCTGGCCCATCCTTACCAGCGAAAAATGATGACGACAGTGATTTGCAGGTTAACATTTCTTCACCGTCTTCAAATGAAAGCCATTTAAAAAAATATGTATGCATACAGGTATACACATATTTTACGTATCGTGAAGTTGTTTCATTTTTGTTTGTAGATTATTGTTGGTTTTTGGAATCTCTTATTATTTTATATACCAATGTATTTGCTTGTTTTGTATGTATTTTTGATTTAAATAAACTCAATAAAGCAGATAAAATACATTTTTAACGATACACCATGTCACATATTTAACAAACTTAGAACCGATCCCATTAAATTTCTATGAATTTGTATTAGAATAATTGATTCGTTATACGTCATTTCGCTTTGCGGCCATGTTTCGTGGAACGTATCTAGGCCGTAAAGCGAGATATGGGTGTATATGGAAGAATATATTGTTGTAGAATTTTTTTTAAAGAAATTAAAAAAAAATTAAATTTATATCAATAGACCCAAGACCATAGTTTTTCATCACCCTGTATATGACCAAAATTGTATAGAATTTAATTTTGCTATTAAACAAGTGTTTCGGAAAAATGAAAACCATTAGGGATAATGATTCGACGAAATGGACGGGATATTAACAAACAATTCGGTGATTAGAAAGTGGACAGAGCATTGACGCGAAACAATAACGTTTTTAAGATCTTTCCGGGAAGGTTTTTAATTTGGTAAACAAATTGTATTAGTTTTTAGATGTAAAAGTAGAAAGTAGAAAAGAACTAATTATGATATTTCTTGAAATTTGACAAATTGGAAAAGTTATGTGGAGGAATATTTGGTTTATTAAGAAATGAATGGTTTGAGAGAGGTTGTTGTTGATTGGACGGAAAATATTAGCAGAAGGGATAATGAATGTTGGAGTCTGAATTGGGAAGAGAAATAAGTTTTTAAAAGTGTGTAATCAGTGTAGAGTGGTGTGATCAGCCTTTGCGAGCAGAATCAAGTTGAAACCAAATTGTCGACCGGTTGAAAAGTAATTTTCCTGGTCCGAGGGAGATTCCTTTTTTTTTGTCTAGAACGAGTAGCTGATTATTATCCGTTTGTGCACAAGATATCGAGCAAGGAAAACTGAGTAATAGAATTCGAGCAAGTCCTGTGTGTTTTTCTTGGAAGCAGTTTTGACGAGAGGGACTTTTTCGCGACATCCAGAGAGTACGTGTTGGGAGAATCAAGGACGGCGCAATCCAGAAAACGAGGGAGTGAAGAAACAAAAGGTTAATCAAATCATTTGTCGGATTGGAGAAAATTTATTTATATCAAAACCATATTTGTTTATTTGTTTATTGAACAATTTTTTTAACGCAGTTAGTCATTTCAAATTTGAGAAATCAATTTAAAGAAAAGTAAAATTCATTCAATTTAGTATGAGTAAATAAGAAATTAATTAAATAAATAATTTTGTCAAAACAAGGAGATATCAGAGTTAGAGTTTAATTTATTAAGTTAGAGATTGTTGCAACAAAGTTAAATTTTAGTATTTTTTGTATCATATGTACACGGCTTATTTGATAAAAACAATAGATTACATTTATATGATTTTGAGTGTTTTCAATTTCCCTGTTTCTACCCTGGAAGAAGTAAGCAACTAGAAATACTAGAAGCCACAGATCACAGGTATTGTATCAAATACAAAATTAGCCCTGAGAATAAAATTGATTGGAAAATTTAATTTAAATTTAGTTGTGTTTTTACATAGGCAGTAACTAAAATAATTGAATAATCAATTAAATTAGGAATTTGCTAATCAATCTAAATAAATAGATAAAGTAGAGCATAGCAATCTTTAGAAATTGAATTAATGATGTCATGCTATTATATGTTTAATGTATAGTAGCATGACATCATTAATTAAATTTCTATTCTTCCATATATCTATTTTTCTTAATATGTATGCGAGTTGGTATGTTATGAATAGGGTCGTATCCAACTTGGTGTCTATACATTTTGGATTTATCGTAGTTACGCGTGACGTTGCGACCCTGACAGAAATGATGGTGACATCTGTTGACTCTCTCAATTAGAATCAAACAAATTGATTCATTGCGTTGACCAACTATTCTTTTTTAAACAATGCTATAATATTTTCAATAGGTACCTATAGCTTTTTTATTTAGAAACCATTCATCAAACACTGTGCACCTTCTAAATATAATAAAAATTGTTTATTAATTTAATGTATATTCGTAAATATTTCTTCAATCCTTTAATTTTAATACAAAATTATTGGTATAAAAAGCTTTAAACAAATTTCACTCTGTATCAAAATATGTAAAAAAATCCAGATATCATCTTGAAAATTGAATTACTAAAACTTCTACACGAAGTGTATGTATATGCCTTCCTGCTATCTCGCTCACTGTTCTTTGTTTGCGCAGCTCAGAGATAACATGGAGTTTGCCTATAATATATAGTCAGAAATCACCATTTTCTGTAATAATGAAGTTCAATATTTACAAGATAACTAGTTTAAATGATAGATTTGAAATTTCTGCATCGTCTAATATCCTGCACCAGACATATAACCTTCCTACCTACATATATATAATAATCTTTGAAGTTCGTATAAAATTTGCAAGTTCTGAAAAGATACTATGTTTGGTATAAAAATAAGTATATAAATAAACGAGTTATGAGCAGTTTACAAACAATACTAAAAAATTACACTGTTATATACAGCATGTCCAAAATTTGTTTTTGAATTTTTAGTAGAAAATCACGAAAGCAGTTCAAATAGTTTTCGGGAATATTTTGGACATACTGATACACAATATTAGAAAGAGAACGATTAGAGTACACAATTAGAAAAGGTTCTCTTAAATCACAAGTATCTATCACTTTCTAATAAAATATTTTAAAATAATTACATCTAGTTATATAGAGAAAAATTACATAAGATCGTAGACAGAGCGCTGGCAATAAAGGATATATCAGACACAGATCATTTTCATATAAATATATATCTATAGATCTGTACATAAATGAAGAAGATACAATATGTACAAATATCAAGCCCATGAACCTTCAAGGAAAGGATATTTTACTTGGTAAATAATCTTCGTATACACGTTTATTGGCAGCTTCTAGTCTATTTCGAAAACCGTTTCTATCTGTTCCTCGTCACATTTGTCCAATCACTAATTTGTAACAACGTTAAATTAATGTCACAATAAAAGTTAAAACTAATTTCAAATTGAAATTATCTATCCGACTGTCAGCCGCCAAGACCTGCTTATTTTATTATATATTCAGAAATTCACCCTCCGATCAGAGGTCACTTTTTCGTTATTAGCAGTCCTCTACTGTATTTTCCGACAGTAAGTCCGACACGTAGAACATGTCAAATGACAATAATTATATTGGTGATAAATAGAAGTCTGATTTTTGCATGAGAGTTTAATGGAAGAATAACAAATCAATTGGAATTTATGTCTGACAAAATAAATGGGACGTTTTCGTAGTCTGACGTTCGAAACCTGTAACCAGTTTCACAATTAAAACTTCACCTGTTCCAGTTTTCCCTTACATCAAAGTTTATCCGACTAGACACCGTTAAGCTATTAAGAAATTTTCAGCTTGCTATTAATAAACTTTTTTTGGTATGCGGGATCCAGACCTAATAAACATTCGAGAAATGCCACGAACACAACATAGAGCTCAACAATATGGAAATAGATCATTTAATGGAATGAAAAATCAAGATATATCGGCAAAACTAATCGGTTTAGACAGAAACAACAGAAGAAGATAGCACAAACACTATTGCAATAGAAACAGGAGTACGGCAAGTCGATTCCCAGTCAACCAAGCAGTATTTAACATAGCAATAGAAGGAACTGTCAAGGCCAGTGGGATTAAAGGAATTATAGCCTCAACTATAGCCACTCCTCAACATAAACTGTAGATGTCATAGTTCTTACAGGAAGAGATACGATAATATTTACACAAGCAACAAAAATCCTGGAAAATAAAGCACGGAAAAGAGGTCTAGAAATTAGCGAAGCAAAAACAAACTATCTAACCTGCTCTAGAAGAGAAGATGACAAGACGAATGAAATCAAGATAGAAAATTTCACTTTTGAACGAGTTCAATAATTTAAATAATTGAAAGTAATAGTGAAGAGGCAAAGGAGCGAGTACTAGCCGACAACAAAACTTACTGGAGATACCAGGCTAATGAAGGACAAGAACTTGTCCAGAAATACACAACTGAAAATAATATACAGAGTTGCAATCAGCTCAAGATTCGAAAGGAAAATTCTCATAACAATTACAGATAGGAATGGCAAACGGAGAAATGAGAAGAAAAATGAAATATGAATTAAGAAACATAATGAACAGAGAACATATAGTTAGAATTATAAAAACGCATATATTAGTCGGTTAGTAAACTCAATAAACACGACAAACGATGAAATAAAAAGACGCATAGCAATAGCAAACAGAACTGTTCACGGTCTCCATAAACATTTAAAAAATAAAAATATAAAACGTGCAGTAAAGCTCAATATATACAAGACCTTAATAAGACCGGTTTTGATATATGGAGCTGAAACGTGGACCCTATCTCAAAGTGATGAAAGACTTCTTGGTATTTTTGAGAGAACAATTCTTAGAAAGATTTTTGGGGCAGTAAATGAAAATGGGCTATGGCGTCGAAGATATAACTTTGAACTGTATCAGTTATACACCGATCCAGATATTGTGAAATTCGTTAAAGTGCAGAGACTTAGATGGGCTGGACATATTGTTAGGATGTCAGACCACGAATACACTAAGAGATTAACATTTTCAAAACCAGAGGGTACAAGAAGTAGAGGACGACCACGAAGAAGATGGATTGATGATGTTGAAGAAGACCTAAAAATTCTAGGGGTCAGAAGATGGAGGGAAGTTGTTAGGAATCGACAGGAGTGGCGACTTCTTTGTGAGCAGGCCAAGATCCACAACGGATTGTCGAGCCACTTATGATGATGATGAGATATAGTCGGTTCGCTAAACTCAGACACAACTGGCTAGTGATTTTAGTAAGTAATTTTGCCAATTTGATAAAACTGGCAAAAAAATAATTACTAAATAGTTAATAATTACTAAATAGTTAGTAATTATGCCAATTTTGGCAAAATTGGCAAAAAAAAATTACATACTAAAATCACTAGCCAGTTGTGTCTCGAGTTTAGCGAACCGACTATACTGAAATATCTGGGACACACAGACAGACGGAAAAACGACCTACTGCATGTTACAAGTTACAAGACCTATAAAAAAATGAGCAAATTACACATTAGAAAAAAAATAGCATAAACAGGACTATAGAAGAGATGTGACAGATAATAGAATACCAGGAAATATACAGTTCGTCAAATATAGGAAAATATTTGGAAATCTCGATTTGGAAACATCTCCGGCATGTGTAATAGACGTCATTCACTACACGTCTCAAGTTTCATTAGTAGAATCTGTGTTCACAGAGTACCTAAACATTTAATCTATAAAAATATTCGAAATAACGGTGCGTATAGAATGTACCCCTGTTTCTTGGTATGATGTCATGTACCTTCTGCACAGTCAAGCAAACTCTCAAACTTGTTCTTATATTTGACATACATAGATGAATGTCCAGAATAAGAACAAAAGTAGGCAAGAAAATCACTGTACCTACAGAACAATTTATTGGGTAAATAAGATACGAGGTAATAAAGACATCTTAAAATACTGGTAACAGTGGTTTATATTATAGTAAGCTGAAATTCCTCTGAGGGCCTCTGATCCTTAATGGTGAACAATTGGAGCTATCTAATGAGGTAAAGTATCTAGGGGTTATACTGGACCCAGAACTTACCTTGAACCGACAGCTTGAAAGAGTAATTAAAAGAGCGGAGGCGACATTAATGCTGACCAGACGCATACATGGAAAAACATGGGGACTCTGTCCGAAAATGGCGCACTGGACATATACAACGATAGTGAGACCCATGATAACATATGCATCCTTGGTATGGTGGACAAAGATGCAGCAAAGAACCGCTATAAACAAGATAAGCAGGATACAAAGACTTGCATGCTTGGGAATAACGGGAGCAATAAAAACAACACCGACGGCGGCACTGGAAACCCTGTTAGACCTACCCCCTCTTGATATATTTATCAAAGGGGAAGCGAGGATGGGAGCATACAGGCTGCAAGGAAAACCAAGGGATAAATACGAGAACCTTGGGCATAATCAGATTTGGAACCAAGGTGGGGTAAGTATATCTGATACATACACTGACCACATGGTACCAAAATACACATTTAATAGGAACTTCGGAATAGAAATCAATGACCGAAGGGAGTCGAACAGCATCAGTAGCAAAATCAGGGGAACGATCTGGTATACGGACGGATCAAAAACCGATGAAGGCACTGTAGCCGGTATTTTTAGTGAAACAGAGAATGTAGGACTCAATTTCTCACTAGGAACGTACACAACTGTGTTTCAAGCGGAAATGTACGCAATTCTGCAGTGTGTCACAATGAACAACTTGAGGGCCTATGAAAATAGACGGATCAATATACTCACAGACAGCCAAGCATCACTGAAGGCACTAATGAGCCCGAAAGTGACGTCAAGGCTGGTATGGGAATGCCGGCAAGAACTGGAAGAACTGGCCGAAAGAAATAGTGTAACTCTATTCTGGGTGCCAGGACACACCGGGATATACGGTAATGAGAAAGCAGATGAGCTGGCAAGGAACGGTTCATCAACTTCATATTTTGGCCCAGAACCTGCTCTAGGAGTACCTAAAACAATAATTAGGGGACAAGTCAGGGAATGGGTCAAAAACAAACACAAAGAATACTGGGGGAACGTACCTGGTCAGCGACACGGGAGGCCCTTAATAAGGGAACCCTCAAAACGGAGAGCTGAGGAACTAATAAAACTACATAGGAGTCAGCTCCGCATAATTACAGGTCTTCTCACGGGTCACTGTACCCTGAAAGGACACCTGAATAGAATTGGGCTGTACGAAGGGAACCTTAACTGCAGACTGTGCAATAGGGGAACTGAAACAGCATATCATGTACTGTACGAGTGTGAGGCTTTGGATCACAAGAGGCAGGCTATTTATGGACAACCAAAATTAAGTCCAGCAGAAATATGCCACCCAACCCATGCTAGGGATGTATAATTTGGTACGTGGAACCAAGCTTGTGGATTGGGTGACATAAAAGGTAGGATGGTTGGCACAATAAGCCCATGAGGCTGCAGTGCCATCGGAGACATATGTCAGACGACCTCCAAAAAAAAAAAGCTGAAATTAAAATGAATTTCACAAAATTTGTGAAAATCGTTTAGATAAAGATTTGGATCAAAGTTAGGAAAAAAATATATTAATATTTTGTACTTAGATAACGACCTCCCATGTGGAAGTAGAAACGTCAATAAAATCATTTTTTAAGTTAAATTGTGGCTTATTTCCCAATTAGAATAGTAAATTAAATATATTTTACTTAGGTTTTGTGTATGAATGAAAAATGTATAGAGAATGGTCCTTCTACACGACCAAATCAGCCAAATGAATTGGCTTAGACATATAGTAAGAATATATACAATACATAATTAATTATAAAATTTAGACCCACAGTATTTTCAAATCGAGAAAATACACAAACATTGATATATTGATAGTGATCTTGGTCTGACAGTCGCATCAGTAACCGCATTAGTACAAAAATATATATACCTAAAATTGTTTTAGTCATTTTACTAAAAACCCTCAGACTTATGAACTAAAACACAACAAATCTCACAGCGGCGACTCTCAAGAAAAAGTCTTTGAACTGTTTGTAAAGCTTTTATGTCTACTATCCAAGTCGACAACAGGACTTGGGATTTTTTGGGACGGCAGAGATGGTTTGAAAGTTTCTGTCTTATACTTTTGTTTGACTGCGAATTTGTTAGATGGCAGTCTGACATCTTTGGATATGTGTTGATATCTGGAAAAAATGTTTGAAAAACGAATAATTTCGTGGAAATATCTTATAGTCGAATAGATAACGTAGAATATCTTCAAAAAATTTGTTAAAATAATAATAAAAGATAATATTTACAAAATTAGCAGGAGAAAATAGATGTTAATATGTTATTTAAAAATGTATGTAGTGGCATAAAATTAACAATTTATTAAATTTACCAAATGAAAAAATTATAAACAAATTGACAGATTTCTGCAATGTGTTAAGAAAATTATAAAATAATAAGGTAATACGAGCAGATACCCAAAAGTGTTATCTAAAAGTCCAAAAGTAAATACATAGAAGGATGCAAGATCCGTACTAAAATTGGAAAGAGGCAGGGAAGAATCCTCTCTGTCCTTTCTGTCCACATTTTCAATCTTATAATGGATAAGTTTGGATAAACTGACAAGTAATGAATAAACTGATAAGTTTGGTGTAAGCCAGGCTAGTTCAATATTTTATTTATGCTGATGACAAACCTCCGAGAAAGCACTATAACCGTTTTGGAGGAAGGTTATAATATTGTCATTAAAAGAACTGATGAGAGTATGGCGTTGAAATACGCGCTAACAGTTCAGTCGAAGAACAAATAGAGGCAAAAATAGCAGCTAAGAGTAGGTATTTTCCTGTAATAAATAAAATATTTTTAACGTAGGTTCCTTAGTACATAAATAAGGAAATTTTACCAAATAATACAAGATCTGGGAGAAGGAGTGAGAGATATAGACGGATTTTAAGATGGGTCTACGGATCCATTCAGTATAAGAAGTAACAACCCAAGTAAGTGATCATTATATTTAGGGAACCTGACCTTGTAGCTGAGAACAAAGCAACGGGGTTAAGATGGGCAACACACATGAAAAGAATGCTAATAATGCGATAGAATACGTCTGAGAAATTCGAGGAGACAGGTGACCTTGAGAAAGATCTCGTAATCGCTGGAAGAACGGCGCTGAAGAAGATTTAAGCAAGCTGTGAGTCAGATAGTTAAGCATATCCATGGCTTTAACGCCGTGAACTGTGGAAGTGTATTCAGACAATATGATAAAGCTGCTAATTTAAAAATAAAAATTAATATTCCTAGGTACCTACATTACTAGGTTCCTAAAAGAGGAATTGGTCGGAAGAAATATTCATGGCTCCGAAACCTTCGTCAATGGAATGGCTTATCAGCAGATCAATTATTACATGCCGGATGCCGGATGGACGCCAAGGCATGAAAATCCAAATGAATGCACTACCAGATTCACTGAGAATCCAAAGATTTAGAGGAATCTTCGAATGGCCAGACCCATTGCGAGGCATCATGAAAGATACTGTAAGAAACGAAATTCAAAACACTAGAAAACAGTCGTAACATTGGCAATGGGTGGAATGCATAAAACGTAGTAGATGCTATTGCTTCAGCAAATAGTATCTACTTTGTAGCATTTTCTTTTACATAAACGTATGTGCTTTTGTTGAGAAGAACATACTACACAACAGAAGTACCTACTACTGACCTGAAGTATCTACTACTAAGCGTAGCGCCAGCCGTGTCTGCATTACACCAATCGTGATGGAACTAGTTTTCCATGTGCTTGTGATTTGTGAATTCACATTTTTACGTACATGAGTAAAAATGACTCGGATTCCGAAGCGACATAAGAGTTACATTAAATTTTATTTGATAAAAGAGTGACCCCAAAAAAGTAAGTATCTTCTTCCTAGTTTGTAGATTTATCTGCAACGCACATTCATAAATGCTGCCGTGTTGTAACAACAAAACACCTACGCCGAAGTCGCCCATCCACCAACTTCACTTAAACTGAAGCAAATACTACGAAACTAGCAAATACTTCAAAAGCGTAGTACATTCTTCTATGTATCTGGTAAATAGTAGCATATGCTACGGAGGAAAGTAAATGCTTTGTAAGTTTAGTCCAAACTTCAAAAATGTAGTACATACTTGAAGCATTAGCAAATACTACGTTTTATGCTTTCCACCCATTATATGTATACATAATGCTCAAAGTGTCAAATCCAAGAATAAACTACAACAACATAAGTATATTTGAACGTCTAGAACCACTCAGCAGCATCACCAAAGATGCAGCAAGAATAAATTCAAAATTGGACGAGAAAATGTCATAACGACAAATGAAGGGCTCTAGAGGAGCAAACCTATATGACGAAAATCATCATCAGCAATACTGACATGAGGCTTTCGTCTAGTTTACTGGATCTCTTCAGAATATAGAAGTCTGAAATACATAGATATGATGATACTGTCAACTGCAGAAATACCAAAATGGATAAGGTGAATGAATCATAATGTTGGAAATGCGAAATGATGGAAGAAACTGCCATATATGTCCTTTTTTTATTGTGAAATGCTTAGTGACATGATGCTGGTAAACACCGGTAAAACAAGTATTGAACCAGCGTAAGTACTTAAGAATTTAACAACATTAAGTACTTCCTGTATTAAAAAACAACAACTTAAAATAATCTGCTATGCGGACGATGCAATACTAATCTCTCAAAGTGAAGATGATTTACAACGTATGCTGCACCAATTCAACATAATCGCCAGAAAATTTAACATGTTAATTTCCTTAAAAAAGACAAAATGCATAGTTATAACTGCAGATCCAATAAGATGTAAATTGGAGCTGGAAGGTCAGATAATAGAACAAGTGATGGAGAAATACCTAGGCCTCACACTATCTAGCTACGGAAGGCTCGAAACAGAAGTGGAAGATCAAGTGAATAGAGCAAACAGAGCCGCAGGTTGCCTGAATGACACAATATGGAGAAATGAAAATATAGGAAAAGAAATGAAAGGCAGAATTTACAAAACAGTGATCAGACCAATAATGACATACGCGGCAGAAACATGACTCGACACAGAGAGGACAAAAAGATTGCTCGAAACAGCCGAGATGAAAACCTTTCGAAAAATCGATGGTAAGACTCTATGGGACAGAGCTAGAAGTACAGATACACGGCGGAGATGCAAGGTGGATAACATTAATAACTGGGTAAGAAACAGAAGAATAGAATGGAATGACCACATAGCCGAATGACAACAAATAGGGTAGTCAGGACAACGAGAGACGGTTCCCCAATAGGAAGACGATCAGTGGGAAGACCACGAAAACGATGGAACGACAACTTACTAGAGGCACATTGAAAAAACAGACAGAGTCATGTCTATACAAAAAGAAGAAGACGAAGAAGTACTTCCTGTAAGAATATTGCTGGCTTTTATTAAGAGCAAGAGTCGTCTGGGTGGAGTTTAACGAAATAATAGAAAATAACAGGAGCTTTTTCTGCCGATCTGGTGGAGTTCAAGAAAAAAATTTCAAACAGCTGCAAAAGCCAAACTCAGCAAGGTGAAAAGACTTGCGTGCATGGAGATAACTGGTGCCATGTGTGCCACTCCAACAGCAGCTATGGAAGCTCTACTAAGCCTGCTTCCTCTGCATCTGATAATGCAAAAAGACGCAAGATTGGGAGCATCACTGAAACTTCACAATGAAGGGGCCGGGCATTTGACTATCACAAGAACTGTGAGAAGGATATATTTGTGTGTTGTCTATTTCAGACAGGAATATATGAAGATACCACAGCCACTAGGGTAAAGGTACGTATCCATATAAGGGTGATCCGCGCTCGGTGTAGCAGCTTCACATAGTGGATACGTTGGTGATCGGCGCTCGGCGCTCACCCTCTTCGATTCAACCGGTTTGCGGTTTATATGTAGGGGAGCGCATGCCGCATCCATTTGAGCAGTTACACCGAGCGCGGATCACCCTTGTATGGATACGTACCTAAAGATCTGATAAACATACGGATCCCATACTTGGGAGGGTTTGGGGACAGGAATATATTCATGGCAATGCGCAAAAAACAAATTGGAAACTGGAAGCATTTGAATTGTTGATATGCAGGAGAATCTTGAAAATATCACAGGTTGATCATGTGGCACACAACGAAGTCATGAGGATAAATCATAAGAGTACGGAAATAATGGACACCTGGGAGATGTTATGCGTGACCAAAGATATAACGTGCTTCGATGCAAGGAAAAATTCAGGGAAGGGGTGGAATATCATGGCCGGGGTATGGATGCTTATCTACTGAATGTTTCAAAGAAGTCGCATCGAAGATGACCACTCGCGATGATGGTTATATCAACCTCCGCCGCGGAGATGGCACGTAAATAAGAAGCAGAATTAATTAAACGTTAATCTAGGCCCAGTTCTTATGATAAAATAAAAAAACATTTTTTTCATTTTAATTTCATTTAATTCTAAGCCTAAAGACTTGGCATTAATTAATTTTATGTCACCACTAGCGAATGTTTAAAATGCAACAAAGAAGCCAAGCTATCCATTCTCTCAGAAATAAAATTCTTGAAATATAATTTTATTTTTGAGAATGGAAGATAAAAAAGAGTTATTTACATCATAAACCATAAATAAAATCGAAAGGCAGTATCTAATTCTCTTTGCATTTTAATTATTAACAATATAAACATAAAGATATTCCCAAAAAACTATTTCATCAAAGTTTTTCCAAGACAAAACTTTCACCGACTTTCACGAAGCATTAATAACATTTAAGGACTTCTTTAAAACCTTGAAAACATTTTAAATAAAAAAATCCACAAGGAAAATAAAATTCCTGTAGCTGGCTGTATACCATAAATCACAAAAATACTAGATCCTTTGTAAAACGTACATTTAAAAGTCCGTAAATAAGGGGTTATATCACATAACAGAACGTTTTCGGATTAAAAAATCCATCATCAGTTTTAAACAAGCCAATAGTGTGCATGTCTGAGCCACCAAAATGTTTTGGGTAAAAACGTTTAAAAAAAGTAGACAAAAAGTTTTATATTCCTATAGTCCTTTTGTATTCAGTTGTCTTTCAACTCCAATATGTGAGGTTTCAATCCTCCTTACATTTCAACCACGTGGCAAGGAGCCCTGTGTTGCCCTGGGTAATATCCAGGAATATTTGCAACATCACAAAATTTTATCAACAATATGTAGTAAATTATAATAACGTTCTGTTATGTGATATAACCCCTGGTTTAGGGACTTGTAAATATACCTTTTACAAAGGATCCAGTATTTTTATTTTAAATAAAATCGAAATTCGACATAAATGAGGCGACAAAATACAAGCGTGTTAGTTAGTTGCGAATGTTTTTGATATTTGTTGCGCAGATAATCACAGAAGACCTTAAATGTTATGTGCAGACTTTTGCAACGTGTTGTTAGAAAAGGTACATATTATCAAAACACCTACACCATCCCAAAAAATCCAATATCCCGTTCATGGGAGACCTCGGTTTATTTGCTACAAAATGTACAAGAGCAAACGATAAGAGTAATCCTTTTGAGAGTATTTTTTAAGAATTTATTTTTATCATTTTATTTCCGATTTTTTTATTTTACGCAAATAACTTGTGGACGAAACACAGTTAAGCTTACATGTGTGTACACAGCTTTATTGACTTAATATACCTAAAATACCCTAGATTTGGTTAAAGTATATTCTCAGAATGCTTTATAGATTTCGAAAGAGCCTTTGTTGACCTTAAGTTGATTTGTACCGTCAAAGGAATCAGAGTCGTAAATCTTTCACTAATGTGTGTTTGGCGACTGTGAGACTGTGGAATGTTGGTATAAGTGGCGATGAGGGTCCAGAGTTTTACCAAGAGTCGAAGTGTCTTTTTCGTTGATTTGGCATTTTTCGCTGGAAGAAGGTCGTACGAACTGTTTTTTGGTGTACGCCAGAGGGTTTAACCCAGAGCGTATTTTGCATTTCCTATTGGTCAAGATTTTGATTAAGCGAGTGCCTTAAGTCTGTAATTGGTTGTTGAGGAGTATTGATGGGGAAATCGAATGATTTTGAAAGGGGCGTTTGGTTTCTGAAGAGTCAAGTTTGGGAAGTTGTGGATTCAAGTTTGAGCCATCAACAATTCAAGTTTTGGAATGGAGAGTTCTATTCCTGGACTGATCAAGTGGGTTTCGTTTAGAATGTAGTTGCAGTTAAGTTTCTTAACTGCTGGCTGGCCGGCTGAGCAACCGAGGGCATGTTCTTCAAATTGTCCCCTTATATGACATATCAACATCTTGTCAAATTCTATTTTCCATTATTCCTACAGGGTGAATTTCGTCGTTACACGCTTGTATTAAGGTGGATCAAGAAGTTTCATCTAAAGTTTTTATTAAGCGTGGTGTCAAACAGGGATGTGTTATGTCACCGACATTGTTTAATGCCTAAACCGAACCAATTTTTGAGAAAGCGTTAAATAATCGTCGCGAAGGTGTTAAAATCGGTGGTGAAATTATTAACATCAGATACGCAGATGACACCGCCATAATGGTAGAGAGTCTAGAAGACCTTCAAGCCTCGTTGAACGCTGTAAACAACGAATGTACTGCAAAAGGCTAAAAAGGAATGTAATGCAAAGAAAACAAAATGGATGGTGGTCGGAAAAATTAATATCGAAGACTCGGTACTAAAATTAGATATCAAAATCCTGGAAAGGGAGGAACACTTTAGATATCTGGGTAGCTGGATTGAAAGTGATGAGGAAATTTCGACCAGAACAGAACTTGCATGGAAAAGCTTTATCAGCATCATAAAAATGAGAAGGGTCCCAATACTTCGGTCATTATAATGAGAGGACCTAAATATAGCTTACTCCAGTTGATCATTCAGGGCAGAATCGAAGGAAAACGCTGCTGGTTCGAAAGAAAATAACTGTAGTGGCTGCATAACATTAGATAATGGACAGGTCGACCGGTCGAGGAATTGTTTCATATAGCTGCCGACCGAGAAACATTTCATCAGCTTGTTAATACGACGATAGCCAACGCTTGAAGACAAGCACGGCATACAAAGAAGAAGAATTAACTATCAATGTAGATACTAGATATCCGAAAGTCGTTAATTATCAGAGTCAATTTTTAAAATTCACTTTCTTTGATAATGAGTACCATATATCTCTCGTTCTCTATATTTTGTGGTAACAAAGATATACTGTTCTTTTCTACTTACCACAATAACCACGATGTATGCAACGTTGTCGTGTATACCTTTTCAGACAAAATATTATCGTAATTTTAGATTTTTTCGATAAATAGTGAATCTATTTTAACATGATACTTTAACAAATACAACACGATTCTCTGACTATTCGGCTGCACATGAATGGCTAAAATGGAAGATGATGCAATTTCTATAATAACATTCTGGCAATAAAGACGAATTTCATGGTTGAAGAACCTGAGAGAGTGGTTTGGATGCAGCTCGAAACAACTATTTAGAGCTACTGCCTCAAAAATTAAAATAGCCATGATGATTGCCAACCTCCGTAGCGGAGATGGCACCTGAAGAAGAAGAAGAAGAATAAAGTTTACCACATGCGTATTTTACTCACGTCAATAATGTGAGACCAACGATCATTACCACCTTCCTCTTAGACATTTAAACTGTTTAAATTTTGAGCCAAATTAACGTTTTACTCGACTCTGTTTCTATTGAATATCTAATAGTATATTTGCTATTCACAGGAGACTCTACAAAGAACACATCCTCCACTAGCTTCGTAAAACTACCAGTAAAAATACATTATACTACGTTCATTTACAAAATAAGCTCGAGGTCACACACATCGGTGGGTGTGTCGTGGCCTTGAAGCTTGACATTGGTTAGAAATTAACCGCTAACCAATGACAAGCTGCGACGTCACGTTTGGAGCTTATCCTGGCAATGAACGTAGTATAGAATCGATGAAAAACGAAACATATACGTTTTATTAAAATCTTGTTTGTTTTTCTGGTACAATTATTGTTGCAAATAAACCAGAGGCGTCTATGTACATTTGGAAAAGAAAACACTTTTAAAAAGTGTAAACAGTTTTAAATCCCTTCTCGAGTGTCCGTGAAGATCTTACAATGCAAAAGCTTTTAAAGGTCACAAACCACGCCGTCAGTAGCAAAAACAGAAAATTAAATTCATGTAAAAATCACAGAAACCTCATTGTATATATAAAAGAAATAATCTCGTTTTTGCTTCCACGTTCAGGCAGAGTGTGCGCTTCCAATTTCGAGCTGAACAAAAGGGTTCCATAACATCTCGTAACGCGACAGTAACCGCACAAATGGTAACGGACAATTCGTAACGGCAACACTTCGTAAAGGTGACAGTTCGTAACTATACATTTTCGTAACGATGTAATTCGTAACGCCAATATTTCACTTTTTTAACAAATTTTGCGTACATTCCTATACTAAAAATAAATGTACTTTTTAAGACCACTTTAAATATATTTCACACATGTTTTTGCATAAATTCTTGTTAATATGGAAACTAAAAAATATATATTTTTTTTAATTTTAAAGTTAAGTTAATAATAAATTAAATTTTCAAATTATCAGTAGTAATTGCACGAGAGCTCTAAAATTATCGAATTGTATCCCGAGTGACACCAGGGACGCCGCCAGAAAAAAATTTAGGGAGGGTCAAAATCTTTAAGTTGCTTTTCTATTCCAGAAATAAATGAAAGAACAAGAAAAATTTACATTTTAATAATCATATATAATACAAAAAAAGATTAATCGGTAAATAAAACCTGTAATCTCATTCGATCTTGACCAAATTTATCAATAATATCTTAAGCTGTAATTATCCAGGGGGGATCGGCGGACCCTCCCTGACCCCCTTGCCGGCGGACCTGAGTGACACTTTGACAGTTTTAATTTCATGACCCGAAGGGGAGTGAAATTATGTCAAAGTGGCACGAGAGAACAAGTCGATAATAATTTTAGAGATCGAGAGTAATTCGCTGAGATTATTTCATGAATAAAACTGTCTTTTTAAATAATTTTAACTAATATTTTGTTCATCTTCAGCTAAATATTTGCTAAACCTATTTCTTGGTATTCTCTGTGACAAGTTGTAAAACAATAATTGTCATTAATGTTATCAAAAATGACGACGGGCTATTATAAAAAATTATCGGGTATAATATCACAAGAGAGTGAGAATAAATTGAAAATAATGCGACAGTTTTTCGAAAATTTGTTGTCTGGCAATAGACACGAGAGCCCGCAGGGCCCGAGTGGCTATTACCCAATGACAACAAATTTGACTAAAAATGAAGCATTATTTTCTTATTTATTCTTACTATCGTGTGATATTCGTAAGATTATTTTTTAATACGTATATTATGGATATTTTCTTAAATGTGACAGTTGTCAAAACTAGGAAACTGGTTGCCATTAAACAGAAACAATCTACTCAAAAAAATTCTATCGGTAATTTTCTACAGTAGATAATTCTCAGTATAATTTTAATCTGATTGGACAGAATTAAACACGTGATCAAATATCTTACTATACGATTGGAAGTTAAAATCATTAAAAAATAATCACTTTAATTTTTATTTCTGTAGCTTTCTATTGGTTAGAATCACCTATGAATGAAATAATCCACAAAATATGAAATGTCTCAAAAATGTTTATCTTGATGCTGTTTCGGTAATTGTTAAACGTGATATCAATTGTAACTGTAATAAAAGTAAATAGAAAAATTTCATTTTGACGTTACGAATTGTGCTAGTTACGAATTGTCGCCGTTACGAAGGGTCGCAGTTACGAACTGACTGAGTTACGAATTGTCCATTACCATTTGTAGGGTTACGAACTGTCGCGTTACGAGATGTCTTATCACGGAACAAAACAGGTCTTCGGTCAAACTGAACAGAAGGAAAAGACTAAAAAATATTGTACTAAAACAAGTAACAACATAAATATAGAGGTGAAATGTTCGGTATAAAAACATGAAAGTTAGTAGTTTTAAAGCCTATTTAATATTTGTATTAGTAAAAATACAAATTCAGTGCAGGGTTATGTAGAAAAAACCCAATTACAACACAAAAATCTCATTAAAAACTAACTTAATGTTATTACGTTGTCATCATTATCACTGGTAATTAAAAAGTGACGCGGCGCTTATTTTCCTAACACAATAGGTCTGTTCCCTGATTTTCTGGTGTAACACTAGTTCCAAAAAAAGTGTAGAAGTGCTACACTCAGTCGTTCCTTTGCAAGGTGTAGTAGTACGCCACTCTGTTCTTTTGAAAAGTGTAGCAAAAAAGTGTAACACTAGTGTAGTTAAATCTACACCTGCTTCTGAGAGGGTGGCTAACTATTCTCGTCTTGCGCAGTATCATCTAACCGAGTTTGACAACTGTTTAGCCATGCCCCGGAATCTTATATGGAAAAATTGGGGAATTTCCCCCACCACTTCCACACCGATCAGCTAAATAAAGAGAAATGACAGCCTATCTCGCTCACGAAGACTTTAACCAATCATTTATGTTAACAGCATACCTGAATGTCACAAATAAAATAATCAAACGAGGCTTAACTCGGCAATGTCAATTCTGTCAAAAGTAATGACAGTTAGTGTTAGTGCAAATAATTTTCTATTTGTTTACAGTTTTCATTGTATTATATTTAACGATTTATTCTTAGTAATTTCAATTTAAGTTGGTTCCTTATCCTTCGTTTATAAAGTGTAGTTTTGTTTTAGTTACGAAAGAACTTTGGTGTTGTGTTAATAAAAAAACTAAACATGGTTTATTATTGTTGTGTACAAATCATAGAAAAGTTAGAAAAATGCATAGGTAAATAGTAATTAGTTTATAACTGTTTTATCCGAAACAACAAATAAATACACGTAGGCTATATTTAGAAAAACATTGTCTAACTTTTTTATATCCCTTTTCCTTACTAAATTTGACAGCAAAAATAACATATTTTGTAACTTGAGAATTCCGAATAATTTATGAGTATTACTTAGATATTATTTAAATAAAATACTTTAACAAGCTTAGTAAGTTCTGGTATTTTATTTTAGTAATATAGGTGAGATTATTTCTTGTCAAATAAGAAGATATTTTAATTAGTAACGAAATTGCCCGCAAGAGGCGCTAAACAGATAAAATTAATACTTGTCCATTTGAATTTCCCGCCAAATGGTGATTAGTTAACACATCGGACGCAAATGGAGTGAGTTGCCTAACTATCCGGTAATACTATATTATTTATCTATGTGTTTAGCTGTCAGATCTGTTTGTTTACAAAAAAAAATATCTTTTTTGTACTTAGGTATAAATTTCAATTAAATTAAATTTTTTGTTTTGTTGTTTCTAACCTGACCAAAATAACGTTCCTTGCCATAACCGCAACTCAAAGGTTAACTACACTAGAGCATTCCCTTGCTAAGTGCCACTTCCATGATTTTCGTTGACACTAGCCACTAGTGTAGCCTACACTCAACTACACTCGAAAGTGCTACACTAAAAAACAAAGAAACAGACCTAGCATTAGATGAAATGTCATTTGAAATGACACATTCTGCATTACCGTAAATTCAGAAAATCTACTCACTTGATAACTCTTTAGTATCAAGACCAATTTGTACTGACTTGTATAATTATATATTACTACAATTATAATATTGAATAAATATTTTGTAATTAGTTGTGCATACAAGGTGGGAAGTCTACGAACTGAACATACAATCAATAAATCTTGCAATGCAACAAATGTTCAATGCTCTACTCTATAATATACATATATGACAGTTTATGGACTGAGAGCTGGTAAATAATTGTGTTAAAAAATCCGTGTAAAACATTTTTACCAATGCCTAAACACATAATCGAAGATCGGACTGAAAAATAGTCAACAAGGTTAACCTTCGACTTTTTTAAGTAGCAATTTTTTTGTTTAAAAATGTTTGTAATATTTTGAGATTATAAAAGCTCATATAAATAAAAACAAACTTTTCTCGGACGCCAAACTTCAATAATATTAGTAAAATTAAAATTACTGGATGAATTGGAATGAGAACCTATTTTTGGAAAGGATTTTACTAATACTTGTGAACTTATGCAGGCAATCTAGTCATGGGCAAGATACACCTTCTAAACAAAAATAGTTTTAACAGTTGCCAAAGTCTTTTACCACTAATGTCAAAATTGACTCAGATTGGACCTAAAAACAATGCAAAAGATCGATGACGAATGGAGGAAACTTCAACAATACTGAATTGAATAGAATTCGAAAATCTAGATGTCGAAAATTCTATTTTAAAGTGGTCAAATAAAACATGTTGACGGTAATCTTCTATTTGCTAATTTGAATGACTTTGCATTGTCTGTATCATAGTACTTTATCTCATTCAAATGCAAAAATTGAATTGGTATTGGTATTGAATGGAATTGGTTTGGTTACCCCACCTACTAATATCGCTATACCGTTTTAAATATATTTCTCTCACTTCCTACCGTTCAAACTGCATACCCACGTTAAATATACATATAGAGAGAATATTTTATTTTATATGGAGTCGAGACACTATTGCATTCATGCAATTCATTTTAAATACACTTAAAAAACATACTACGAGACTGTTCGAGATAAAAACAACGGTTAATAAATTATTTAAAAAGAAAAAAATGCATTACACTTTTGTTAGTAATCACGATCTTCAAAACTAAACCTATTTTTATTATCTTAAGAATAAAAAATTACAACCTACAGAATATAATTAATAAAAAAAATTAATTCAAACATTTCCACTCTATATTCATAGATGAGACCTATTGGTAGAGGATTCGATATAAGAACGACCTTCACCGATCTGTTAAATGGATAAATATTATTTGATATGTACTTTAACATGTTAAAAATTATAAAAAACAATGGGTGTCCCATATAATTTTGTCCAGACTATAATTAATTAATAATTATTAAAAAATGAATTGTTTTTTATAAATTCTAATAAATTTATTTAGCCCGGGCAGATACTTTTGTAATTTTTCTCGTTCATCGTTTTCGAGTTATAAACAATTTTATACTAAAAAAAGGACGAAAAAGGAGGATTGGCAAGGTTCAAAAACACAAGTAAAAAATATTATTTTTGTAATCATCAAGTTCCTAAATTCAAGTTCAAACCTTCTTCTATCAGGTCTCGATGAGAATTTTTGACATGCTTTATTCTAAAATATATTTATGTTTTTAATTGTTAATGAGAAAGTTCCTCATGCCTGAGAAGATGGGCGATTACAACTAAAAAACAATGTTTTAGAATGAAATAAGCCCAAAATATTTATCAAGGACTGATAGAATAAGGTTTGAACTTGGATTTAGGTACTTCGTAATTTTAAAAATGATATTTAAAAAAAAAAAAAAAAAAATCAATGGGAAAATCCCAATAGTTGGCTGTATACCATAGTTTAAAATATGATATTTTTTACTTATATTTTTAAGCCTTGAAAATCGGAACTTTTCGTTTTTTGAAGTTATACTTCTTTAGGCGCGATTGAGATTGAGGGTGAATTTATATTGATCTGCGCGCATGCGCACACCGACAGTATGGCATTAGTCGTTATACGGGCTCTGATTGGGTGTTGAAATGATCTGTCAATAATAAATAATTGTTCAATATGAAGGTAAACAAATGTATAATATATTAGTTTTATTGTTGTGAGGACAGAAACAAAAAAGTTTATAATTGTAGTGACATTTAAATAGTTTTTAAAAGCAACAGGTACGTAATAATTGTAAATGTATCATAGGTACCTACCTATTTGAACCTACCAAAATACATAGAATGTAATACTTTTATTTACATAATTTGATTACCATCAAAATTTCTATCAATGTTCACCTAATATATTGTTTTCTTCTCTATGTTTTCTTGTATTTTTTCAATTCTAAATCATTTCAATTCAAAATCAAAATAATTTAATTCAAAAATGTCAAAAGCTTAATCCGTTTAGTTAGTCGATCTTCGCACATAATGACACATTGCCTCCGTGGCGAAGTGTTTAAGGCGAATGAACCCCAATATACCAACCGCGCTGATAGCTGGTTCGAATCCCAATAAAAACTTATTTTTTTATTTTTTTTATACATTTTATGATTGTAAGTATATTTATTATATAATTTTATTTTCAGAAAATACGTATTTAGTTAAAAAAATTTCCGACAATTAATGTTCAGAAATCATTTGTGGCATTTTTAATCTGTTTGTGTGTGTTTTATTCTTTTATTATTTTAATTTTTGGCACTGTTTTAATAAAAATGTTTGAGAAGTAGCAAGTATAAATTAGTTTAATATTTAAATAAAATATAAATAAAAAGTATATTAATTTCCTTTAAATAATATAATAGAAGTATAACTTCTTACGTGCGTACAAAGTACACACACCTTCTTTTTTTTTAGTTTTAAATTGTTTAGAACTCGATAACGATCAACTCAGAGAAAAATTACAAAACACCTTTTTCGTTTCGAATGATCCAAAAAATCTAAAATAATATATGCCCGGGTCGAAAAAATTTGAATAAAAATAAAAAAGTCATTTTTTATTATTTATTAATTATTATATCGAACACCCCTTGTTTTTTATAATTTTTAATATACTGTAACGAAAAAGTTAATTTCAAACGACCCCAAATAACAGTTGCAACTCGACCGACGGAAGAATTCTTCCAATCGTCTAGAAGCGGCACGTGGCGAGGGGAATGAACACTCCAGAAATTTCGGTCAGCGGAGAGTAAGGATAGAGATGGGCGGATTTTCTGGAACTTTCTAGTATTCACTATTTTTAAGTTATAAGTTAAATTCTGTAGTTGTTCACGCAACTGTGAATACTAGAACGTTTCAGAAAAAAAGGATCAGTTCATTTTTATTCTTACTCTCGGCTGACTGAAATCTCTGGAGTATTCATTCCTCTTGCCACGCGTCGCTTCTAGAAGATTGGAAGAATACTCTCGTCGGTAGAGATGCAACCGTTATTTTCGTTTCGTTACAATACTACATTACATATCAGATAATTTTTATCCATTAAACAGATCAGTGAAGGTCGTTCTTATATCGGATCTTAGACTATATCTAATTACGAACATGTATCATGCATTTTGTCGAGTGTTTTCTAGTTTCTATTTGTATCAGAAAGGACGAAGCCGTCAGGTACTTTTTTCCAAAAATGAAAAAGAATGTCGGATGAAGTGTGGGGCCTGTTGTGGGCTTGTAGTACTTTTTTTTGTCTTTTTTGTTTCTGTTTTTGATCAACAGGTACACAGCAAATGCGAAGGCGACAATGGCTAAGATCTAATTATCGTCGGCCGCTACCTATAAAAATGAAACGTATTATTGTGTTGGATCATTGCTAAAATAAAGTGAATCATCTCAGTGAACGTGAAGATATTTTTGACGGTTTCGAACAACTCTCTCAAATAACAGAATTCTATGTTTCGATTCAAGAGGAGTAATGTATACCTAAAATTTGTATAACGTACCAAAAAAACCAAAAATAATATTTATCACTCCCTGTTAGTTTACTAAATCTTAGAAAAACCATTGGACAAATAAACTTTATTAGATATAAATAATAAAACATCACAATACTTAGTTGTTTAAATTGTTAATAGGTGGCGCATGTGTTGGTAGGCAGGTACATAGGATATTTAGGTAATCATGAATAGGGAGGTCTAGAGTTTTTCTTTCTTGGGCGGCCATAGCTCAATGGCAAGGTACTGGCTACGTAACTAGTTATAACAACAAACGGCTTACGAAAAAAAACCTATAAATCTTCTTCTGAATATCTATAATACTTCTATGACACTATTCTTCAACTCTAGTTATATGCCCCAGTCAGGTTTTTCTTATTTTTATTGAGTGTACAAGCTGTGGTGGGGCATTAATAGGGTCGGGCATTCTAAGGATTGCTGCACTCGTTATTCTGCTGATACCGCTTACTGGACTTGCTCACGTTTCACAGCCGTACAGAATGTGTAAATGATTCTTCTTCTTCTTCTTCAGCCTGTGTTCGTCCACTGCTAGACATAGGCCTCTTCCATTTGCTTCCATCGATTTCTACTCTTGGCAATTCTCATCCACTGTTTGCCCGCGACTTGTTTGATATCATCTGCCCACCTCTTCTGCGGTCTGCCTACTCCTCGCCTGTTCTCTCTTGGTCTCCAGTTTGTTAGTCTCTGTGTCCATTTTTCGGGATTATCTCGGGCAACATGTCCGACCCATTGCCACTTGAGCCTTGCTATAAGTTCTGCGACATCAGTAATGATGTGAATGATTATAAATAGAAAAATACTTTTTCCATTCTGTTGACATCATCCAGACGTTCTTGTAAATCCCCTAAATAATCTGCGGGCCTTGCAGTGCTATCAGAATAACGTAAGTATGTTGTTTATATGCGTTCCGTTTAGTTTTATATCTTTCGCTTGGTTTCGAATCGTTATCTGGAATATTTATGCTACATAGACATTCAATAATAGGTGTGTAGGCTTGGCGTACACCTCTTATTTGCATTTCTTGGGTTGACAGTGCTTTGTTGACCCGTAGCTTGGCTGATGGATTCTTGGTACCGAGTCCAATTTTTTTATTGTGGATATTTTGGGCTATCAAATTCCTTTGATAGTTTATACATGCTATAAGGACGTCTTTTCGTAGGTCTTACCATTTTTGAGCGATCGATTGCAACATTATATGACTTCTATATCTCTCGCTATAATGACTTCTAAAATCACGTATGTCGGAGATACTCGCGACATCTAGTTACTTTGGTAGGTACGCCTATACGAAGGTTAATGATGTCGGCGACGCCTTCCTTTATGTTCGTAAAAAACTCATGGCGTATACATCGTCCTATACCTGAAGCGACCACGTTCATAGGAATATTACTAGAGTCCAGCAAAGCCAAGAAAAACATGTAGACCATAAGGAAACATAATAATAAGATGAAGATACAGAACATAATGATAAGAACCATAAGAAACATAAATAATTTTATGTAGGTTTATGAAATATTATATGCTTATTATCGAATCAATACCAATATAAAAATTATATTCTAATTAATAATAATAGTTATATTTGTCCGATGTTTCCCTAAATTAGTCGAATAAACATTTTTATACACATTTTTATTACCAAACCCTTAAATAATTACCCATATTTTACGACAGTTATTGAAACAATTCTACGATTTTTACCGGTATACCCAAATAAACATATTTCTAAAATATTATCTCGCAAGTACTTGTTAAAAAATAATCAACAACTATGAAGATAGACATAGCTGATATATCTGGTAGATTGTGCAAGCAAATATTTTCATATTTTATTTGTAAAGAACAATAAAATGCTGAAATTAGAAAACTTTCAAAAGGCAGTACATTTGTCAAGTCATAATATCAATAATATTTTGTATTTTGACAACGACATCCAATTTATTTTTTCAATTTAATTGTGGCTTATTTCCCAATCAAAATAGTTAATGGTAAAAATGTCACAAGGAAATAGCTTCAGAACAACATCATAAACTCTGTTCAAAATTTTGCTCATTTTGGACTAACAATACAGGGTGATTGATTAGTGGGGTAAAGCTCAATAGATCCGCTATAGTAATAGATAGCAATAAAAGTTAAAAACAAAAATTGTAGCCAACTTTGAGTTTCACATTACAAAATTAGTTAGAATGTTACAAGTTGTTCGATAACACAGTGGCAGACCAAACTTATGTTTTTTTAAATGGAACACCCTATATTTTGTTTTATATTCGAAATCCTGTTAACTTCTCCATCACAAAAATATAAAGGTTTGTTATGTTATACAGGGTATTTACAAAGTTATAACCAATTTTGTATGAAAATCGTAACAAGTTTAACTCCCTGTATAAATAAAAATAAGCACAGCAGCAATGGTTTATTAATGCCATATTTTTTTATTTATTGTCAAAATTTTCAAGAATTATTGACATTGCTAATTTTCTTTATACCAAATACAGGGTGAGTCAAAACGCAAGTACATTATTTTCTCAGTAATGTTAAATGGAACACCCTGTATTTTATATCATTATTGAAAAGTAACATTACCGTACTTTAATTTTTATATAACAGTCCCTATGTTCAAATTTATTAGCATTCGAGATATTTTCATTTTTCAAAGCAAATTATTTTAGGTGTCTAAATTTATCTAAATTAAGTTAGCCATGACTAAATTGACAATGTACAATGTAGCAAATAAAGAAATAAAAATAATTTATTAGTAATACATTTTACAAAAAAACACAACCACAACATGCAACATTTTTAAAACAATTAAAAACTAATTTTTTTTGTAAATGTAACAAATAAAGAAAGAACATTAATAATAAATTTTACAAAAAAACACAAACCCAAAATACAACATTTTGTGAAGACAATTAAACACTTGTATGTAAATGTAACAATGTAACAAATAAAGCACGAAAAATAATTTATCAGTAATACATTTTGCAAAAAAACATGTTTGAAAAAATTAGAAGCTACCTTTAATAAAATATTTTTAATATTTAATTACATAAGGTGTTCAGAATTACCTTCTAACACATTTATGCGCGCCTAAAAACGATCATTGAATGAACTACTTACTCTATGAAGCATTTGTAAATTAACACATCGAAATACATTTTGTATTCTATTTTTCATCTCATCCCTTGTTGTTGGAGGTATTTTATAAACTTCATTATTAACGGACCCCCAAACAATAAGTCCAGTTTAATAAATTCTGGTGATTTGGGTGGCCACGGTACTTAGTCCTGTCGCCAGGGGGGGGTACAACGGCCTCCTTAATTCAGATGGACTTACCCAAGTTTTTTTATATATTTTAACCTGTAGAATACGAATTTTTTGGGTAACAGTTGATCCGGATGTCGATAAGATTGTTATAGACAAAGAACTTGAGGAATTACATAATAGCGATTTCTCGCAAAACAAAACATATTTTTGTATTTCTTGGGTCATTTTAAGCAAAAAATATTCCTACAAGTTTTTTCGTAGAATGCATAGTTTTCGAGATAACCGCGGTTGAACTTTCAAAAAAACGAAAAATGGCAATTTTTGAACCCGAATAACTTTTGATTAAAAAATAAAGTAGCAATTCTGCTTACCGCATTCGAAAGTTTAAATCAAATTATATCGGTTTTGATTATTTGCATTGCTAAAAATTAATTTTTTTACTGCTGAACAAAGCTATAAACACATAGTGTTTCCCGTGCCTAATACATGCGTTTTAACGCATGCTACGTAGAAATTGCCTCGCTTGCACTTGTAGCTACTCTACCTACTCCTTAGATTTTAAATGAGAAATCATTGAAAACATCACTCACGCACTAGGTGTTTATAGCTTTGTTTACCAATAAAATAATAAATTTTTAGCAATGCAAATAATCAAAACCGATATAATTTGACTTAAACTTTCAAATGCGGTAAGCAGAATTGCTACTTTATTTTTTAATCAAAAGTTATTCGGGTTTAAAAATTGCAATTTTTCGATTTTTTGAAAGTTCAACCGCGGTTATCTCGAAAACTATGCATCCTACGAAAAAACTTGTCAGAGCATTTTTTGCCTACGATGACCCAAAAAATACAAAAAGATGTTTTGTTTTGCGAGAAATCACTGTTATGTAATTCCTCAAGTTCTTTGTCTATAACAATCTTATCGACATCCGGATCAACTGTTACCCAAAAAATTCGTATTCTACGGGTCAAAATAAATAAAAAAAACTTGGGTAAGTCCATCTGAATTAAGGAGGCCGTTGTACCCCCCCTGGCGACAGGACTAACTGGTCCATTGAAAAATGAAAATATCTCGAAAACTAATAAATTTAGACATAGTGAATGTTATTTAAAATTAAAGTACGGTAATGGTACTTTTCAATAGTGATATAAAATACAGGGTGTTCCATTTAAAATTACTGAGAAAATAATGTACTTGCGTTTTGACTCACCCTGTATTTGATATAAAGAAAATTAGCAATATCAGTCACTGTTTAAAATTTTGACAATACGTAAAAAATATGGCATTAATAAACCATTGCTGTTTTGCTTATTTTTATTTATACAGGGAGTCGAACTTGTTATGATTTTCATATAAAATTGGTTATAACTTTGTAAATACCCTGTATAACATAACAAACCTTTATATTTTGTCATGGAGAAGTTAACAGGATTTAGAATTTAAGATAAAATATAGGGTGTTCCATTTAAAAAAACATAAGTTTGGTCTGCCACTGTGTTATCAAACACCCTGTAACATTCTAACTAATTTTGTAATGTGAAGCTCAAAGGTAGCTAAAATTGTTGTTTTTAAATTTTATTGCTACATTACTATAGCGGATCTATTGAGCTTTACCCCACTAATCAATCACCCTGTAGGTACAATTTGTCAAACGTAGGAAAGACTTTGAAAATCTCACAATCACCATAAAGCCGCACATAGGCGTAACCTGGGGGGTTTTGGGGATTATAACCCCCCCCACACCATTTGGATGTACTTTGAGCTCTATATGCTTAACACCTTCACTATTACATACCCCCCAGAGACCATCATGTAGTTGTAAGCCCCCTCCTTAGGATCATCCTGGTTACACCTCTGACGCCGCATGGCGATTAAGATTTTTAAAGTCTTTCCTGCGTTTGACGAACTGTAAGCGGTTTCTAAATTTTTACTAATTTTAACAATAAAGTAAAATGTTTTCAGCCAACTATTTCTTCTGACGAATCTCTGTTTCTACAATTTGATAGGTTGAGTAGTAAATGTAAATGCACCTGATTAGACTTTCAGATTAGATTTCACTTCTTTAGGCAATAGTTTTTCTTTTTATGTATCATGACTATTTCTGTTCGCCGTCTTAACGACTTTATTTGTTTATGGATTATGTATGTCATTTGGATTATGTGGTCGTGGTCGTTCCATTCTACTCTTCTGTTTCGTACCCAGTTCTTAATTTTATCTACCTTGTATTACCGTCGTATATCTGCACTTCTAGATCTCTTCCATAGTATCTTACCATCAGATTTTTCGAAGGGTTTTTTGTCTCTGCTATTTCTAGCATTCTATCTGTCCTCTCTGTGTCAGATCGTCATTCTATTGCGCATGTCATTCTTGGTCTGATGGCTATTTTGTAAATTCTTGTAATTTTATCAGTAGATTTGCTGTTAAATGTTAAATTTTCTGGCAATTATATTAACTTCTGCTTTTCATTTCTTTCCCGATATTTTTATTTCTCCATATTGTTTCATTTAGGTTACTTGCGGCTCTGTTTGCTATCCATTTGATCTTCCACTTCTGTTTCGAGCTTTCCATAGCTAGATAGTGTGATGACAAGATATTTAAACTGCATCACTTGTTCTATTTCTGACCCTCCAGCTTTAATTTACATCTTAGTAGATTTGCTGTTATAACCATGCATTTTGTCTTTTATGAGGAAATTAACATCTTAAATTTTATGGCGGTTATATCAAATTGGTGCAGCATGATCATCTTTAGGGGAGCCAGCCCAACAGTGAGACAGGTCCTACAGTGAGACAGGTCCTACAGTGAGACACTGTTTCTCCCTCACTTATCACGCGACCGACTAGGTTTTCCATTGGTGAGCAGAAACCTTACATACCAACAAGTAATCGCTGACAGTCCGAAGTCCGACAGTGTTGAACACGCGGCTGTCAGAGATGCACGCGCCGTTTAAATTAATTTAATTTCCACGTGCGTAAGTAAATATTTTCAAGATTTGTCAGTTCGTGTTTACGGAAATAAAAGAAAGTACATATTTTGATGATCTGCCTAGGTTAAAGGTAAGTGTTTTTTTATGTAGATTACAAAAGTGGGATCATTTTGTCTCTATAAATTTTATTGCATAAGTGAGGTTACAAAATGGCTGCCGACTACACGTGCCCAACAGTGAGACAGCCAACAGTGAGACAGTGTCTCACTGTTGGGCAAATGTGACCAAATATTTTTTGCAGGCTAATTATGGATCCAAAGAAAAGAAAAATTGGAAATTACTCCAAGTGGGTGGATGAATGCTGATCTTTTTTTAGAAGTAATGAAGCATTTTATAAAATCTAAACAGCTCTACAGCTCTAAACAGCAGATCTGAACAGCTCTAAAGAAAATCCATCGCTTTTAATCTATGACAATCATGAAAGTCATCTGAGTATTCGTGTTCTTAATGTGGCCAAAGACAACGGAGTAACAATTCTAACATTTCCTCCTCATTCCACAAATAAGATGCAACCACTAGATGTGGGGGTATTCAAAGCATTCTCAACATGTTATAATGCATCTCTAGATACCTGGATGATGCAACATCCAGGTAAGCCTTTCACCATATATGAGGTAGCTCTCACACCGAGCAATATTATAAATGCATTCAAAAAGTGTGGTATATATCCATACGATGCCAATGTCTTCACATATATAAACTTTCTACCAAGCGCTGTTACCGATCGCGATTTAGCCAAAAAAAGTCCATCGATCTACCAAGTACAACAAGAAAGAAAATATCCGTGAGTGATAATATTCAAGAAAATATATCGGATATAGAAAATATAGCTACCTTAGACACTAGTATTGAAAATAGCAATCAACAGAACAATAAAAATGGCAAGACTGTCACAGATGTTTTTAAAAATAGTTGAAAGACTGAATGACCAGCAGAATTTAAGGGCTTTCCAAAAGCAAGAGAACGCAAAACTAAAAATACGCGAAGAACGGGCAAAAGTATTATAGCACTGACACACCCGAAAAAGATGCCATAGAAGAACGAAGCATTACGAAGAAAAGAAAAATTGATAAAATCGAAGTGAAAAAAGTAGAAAAGGTCAAGAAACAAATATTTGAAGATAGTTCTGAAAGCTCAGAGGAGGAACTTGAACTTGGTTCATCCTCAAGGGATAACTGCTACTATACAATCAATCCAGATGGATTTGAGGAGCTTCATAGAAAGCCCATAAAAATGATTTTGTGTTCGTGGAATTTCCTGGAAAATTGGAGAAGACGAAGGTGTATTATGTTGGAAAAGTCCTGAAAATAAATGAGTCAGAAGAGTATGACATTTCGTATCTTAGAAAACAAACGAAGGGCACCAGCAAATTTGTATTTCCCAATATTCCAGATGAAAGCTATTGTTGCTTTAAAAGATATCAAGCTCATCATGCCACCCCCAATTCCTTGTGGGCACACTAGCCGACAGATGGCTTCTTTTACGTTTGAGATAGATTTTGGATTAATGGACATTAGGTAGACACATACCTAGATATTATATTTTTATGTTTACTCATTTTTTATGTTCTGTATCTTTTTTTTTTGTTTATTTTGGAAGTGTCTTTTTGTGTTCAATAAATATGATTTATAAACTATGCTCGCAACAATCAGTATCAAAATTATCTTATGAGAATGATATATTAATCTCAATAATAATATCCTCAATAAACTTTTTCAAAACACAACAGCCTAAATAAGATTTTTTGACATGCTAGATTATATATTTTCATTTATTTTCCCTGTCTCACTGTTGGATTTAAAGTGTCTCACTGTAAGGCATATGTGTCCTACATTTAGACAAATGCACCTATCTATATTCTTGCAAAAAAAATATCAAACTTCAAAGTTACAAATATTTCACTTGAAGAGAGATTAATATAAATGTCAACGCCTATGCTGGCGTTTAATTTTTTCATTTTGGATGAATAAAAACAAAATTACACTAAAATAAAAAAAACTGTCTCACTGTTGGGATGGCTCCCCTACTTTAAGAGATTAGTACCGCATCATCTGCGAAGCAGATTATTCTAAGCTGTTTTTCTCCCATTTGGATACCATTTCTTAGTTCATACTTTTATTATTATTTCATCCACAATCTGGTTGAATAATACAGGACTCAGGGAATCCCCTGTCTTATCCCATTACCAGCCTCAATTGGGTCAGTTAGTTCTTCTTCTATTTTTACTTTCACTATGTTATTCTGGTTGATATTTTAGATCGTTTTAATTATTCCTAAAAGCATCTCTCTTGCGTACAATAAATGGATAACGTCCTTTAATTTAACTCTGTCAAATGCCTTCTTAAGGTGCACGAAACATAAATATGCCGGTTTGTTGTATTCTAATGATTTCTCTTGAACTTGTCTCAATATAAATATAGCGTCGGTGTATGATCTTCCCGACTTAATATAAAATAATATTCTATCAAATTGAAAAGTTGAAACAAGTGATATACTCTCCCTATATCGTTTATTATCCATTCCTAATAATTCACAAGAACACGCGTCTGAAGCTACTGAAGTATCTTATGTCTAAGAAATAAGTCGATATATATAATAAAGTACAATATGGTAAGATTTTGTTAACATTTTTGGATTGAAACTTACATAACATTTAATTTTAAGGTATAATTTACAGGGGTGGGCAAAAGCCGGCCCGCGGGCCGGATGCGGCCCTTTTGCTTACTTCATCCGGCCCGTTGAAAAATTCTTCTTCGTTAAATTTCTTTGCCTAAAGGCTTTAAAATGATACTTATAGCATTTGTGTCAAAAAAATTTCTTGGGCAGTGCAGGGAAAAACTCCACCAAAAAGATTGGCGGGTGCACAGCGTGCGTTCACAGTATAGTCTTCCGGCCCCGGAGATATTTTGAAAATGTCATTTTGGCCCGCGCTTAAAAGTATTTGCCCACCCCTTTAGTACATATTATTAAACAAAAAAAAACAAACAAAAATATCAGTAGACGAATGGATGTGAAATTGAGCATCATCTGCACATATATAAGAGAAACACCTGCAATGACTTGTTTCCATAAATATAAAAAATGGGAAAAAGTCAAGAAAATAAAAAAATTGTAGGTATCCTAGATTTGTATCTCTGTTAAAAGGAAGGAGTTGTCGGATCGTCTGGGTGATTAATGAAAAATCTATTATACAAATCAACTATGGGATAAACTATGGCAACATATTAGCTAACTTTAACTAGAATAATAAAAAATACCAAAGTGGCCCTCCACCTTCAAACTTATATTTCACCTACATTTAACTACTCTTGATTTTACTTGACGGATGTAACTACAAAAAATTTGCTTGAAATGTACCTACCAGGTGTCTTTACAAATTTCAACAAGTACTTTTTTCAATCCTTTCGAATTTAATTTTAAATTCTCGATGGTTAAAGTAGACCTTAAACAAAACGGTTAGTTGTAAATGATGTTATTTCGATTGTGCGGTTAAACAGTAACATACTACCCAGTTACGGCGGTTCCCATATTTTTTAGTAGAATATAAGTTAGAAAAATAAACGAAAACCAACTTGTACAAGAAAAATAAGAAAATAAAGTGAAAATATGAGAGTGCTTTACAATAAACAATTAAGTCACAGATATGTCTAAAACAAAAACGTATCCAAGTATTCAGTAAAATAACCATATTTTGCATAAAGTTAAGACACGTTGGTTTGTAATTTTTATTGTATTTTTTGTATAAAAAATTATTTTTTCTAACCATTGTTATATAGTTGTAGGTACGTTTACATCTGACACATATCTCCGTATCTAGATAAGTGTCAGATCTACATCTGACATCAGATCCACATTAATCTCTGATTCCCAACTCACTGACAGCTTCTATTACTGCATCTCTCCATTTCCTTCTTTGTCTTCCTCTCTTTCTTTGCCCTCAGGTGCTCTCCAACCAATATTCTTGACTTGTCTGCCGTCCTGCATTTTTTTAGATGACCGAGTCATTCTAATTTTCTTTTTTCTAATTTTTTTTCCAGGCTTCCAATCTATTCTGTATGGTTTTATTCATAGTCCATATGTTACCGTTAAAACCCGAATTTACTATACAGTGGAACCCCGTTAACTCGGATTAATTGGGACCGCGGCCGATCCGGGTTATCGAAAATCCGGGTTAGCCGGAGAAAATGGTAAAAATTAATAAAATATGGTATGCTTACAGATAAACTCCGTTATAATTGTCACACAGACACTGGTAAACCACGTTCGCATTCCACACAAAACCACACATACAAAGCGTCGTCAAAAGTCTCATTCTTAGCTTTATTAGCTTTGCACCGATTAAACTGTCTTTTGTTATCATTTTGAAAAAAAAAATTCTTCGATTTTAGTTCTATTTTTCTTCCAATCCGATACTGTAGATGTACCGACACCATAATATAATGCTGCAAGATTCACCTTTATCAATTCTACTTAATGCTTCTAGTTTCTTTTCCATTGTCACTACAACATTTTTACGTTTTGTTGCCCTTATAGACAAAAGACACACAAACACAAAATCTGAATAAATTTACGAACGATTACAAAACGGAAGCGAACAATAATACGACTTTACTACACATAATACCGTCTCTGATGTTATGTTATTTAATAAAAGTGATGACTAAGACCATTGTTAAAAAAAGAATTTTAATAGTCTTTTCTAAACAATGCTAACACAGACAGTTTCAAAAAAATAAAGGATAATACAGGTGCATGTTGTTTTCGACAATGAATGTGGTGTACCATGAGTCATTTTTACTATGTTATATGTAGTTCAATCCGGTTCCATTATCTCTCAAATATTATATTACATAGAGTTGGTACAAAACCTCGTGAACCTTGAAAATGCGTATGTATAAACGAAATAAAATGAAGCCAAAAACATACGACTATTTTATTTGCTGCGAATTGCGCGACAGGGTCCCATCTGCACCCTGATTGCCCTGATATTTTCAGTAATGTCGGATTCATCAATCGTTTCGTTCGTATATTGACGTCACCAAATGAATGAATTAGGTTTACGAGATTTTGTAACAGCAATACATTTTTATTGTTGAAATGTTTGTCTGATAAAAATCGGTCCGGGTTAGCCGGAGTTCCGGGTTATCGGGGGCCGACTTATCGGGGTTCCACTGTAGTTGATTTTTTAACCAAGAGGAGTAAACTAAAAAGACAGATTCACACCCCAGAAAGTTACTAGAAAAGTCACCAAATTCATCTTCTTTTTTCGTTGATCATATCAGCTTTCGATGATAATCCATACATATTATATTATAATAACACATCGCTAAAGAGTTCTAAAAACAACTGTTTTTATATATTTTTAGACTAAAAATCTAAAAATTAAAGGAATAATGCAGAAAACACAAAAAATCGCTGATATACTTAATAAACCTATAAAATGACAGAAGTGTGAAAATTTTATAAATGTCATTAGTGTCAAAATTTAATAACAGTGGAGTAAACTTGCCTGCGGTTGGACCAATTAGAAACAAGCATCACGGCGCGGTAAATTTGAATCACTCCTCTTGGTTAAAAAACAAACAATAGGAAAAACTAGTTTTAACCACACGCTTTAGACAATTCTAGTTTTAACTAGTCAAAACTAGATTTGACTGTTGAATTCAGTTAAAACTAGAAATCCCCAACGGATTTCATTTAGAGTAGTTCTCTATCGATCTAGAGCAAAACCTCTTGTGATTGCATATCGATCAAATTTATCTGACAGCGACTATTCATTTCTGAATGCAATATAGGTTTCGACTATGGAGACCTACACAGAGGAGAGGAATCGAGATAGGACGACCTTGAAATTTTTGTACACGATTTTGCCTGTTTGCTTGGTTTCTCGCTAGGGCGGCGGTGGCGTAAAGATAGATGCTAGTTTTGCATTGGAGTGAATGTGAAAATTTCGAAAATAATTAATTATTCGTAGTTAATATAAGATTATTGGTTTTGGTGGTTAATATTATTTAAATATGAGTGCCAAGAAAGCTTACACTAAAAGAACTTGCTTCGTACCGGGATTTATATCGAGTTATCGTTCCGATAAAAAATTCAAAAGGGAACTTAATGAAGTTAATAAAGACTTTTTATAAATATTTGTCTTTATGTTATTTATAACGTTCATGGATTATACCTATTCGTTTGTATGTTATTTCCTTCGGTGTAAATAAAATTTGTCCCTATTATTGGCTTTTATTTTAACCTGAAAATTATAGTGATAATAGTAGGAGGATCTTGGAAAGTTTTTCTGTCGAAACAATGCATTTTTTGAGACAAAATATTTCACAAAAATTAACATTAATTTTATAAAAGTCAGACTATCGTCTGCGTAGTTTATAGACATATATTTTTATTAACTAAATTTAAACATCTGATAGGTAAGCTTTCAGAATATAGATAAATGATAGTATTCAAAAGAAAAAGCAGTTTAAATTTTGATAAAAAGAATAATTAAAAAAAAATTGATCAATAAACTTCAAATTATTTAAATAACTTTTTAAACTTTTTAAAAACAATTACGTACAGTTAAGTCAATTTTTTCAACTAACAAACTTTTTGATATCAGTTACAAAGATATTAAAAAATTAATTTGCAGTTGAAATACCATAGGTATAAAAATGTGGCAGTTAGATAATGTGACAAAATATTTCCGCTTCAAAATAAGCTGTTCTACATATTAAAGTAATGACAAATTTAAATTTGATGTCACATCTCCATCTACAATGGTATAAAAAGAATACACTTTTTACCACACGTCGATATGTTATAAGGTTAAAATAATTTGTTTTTGGCTTAAAACATATTCAGCTACAATCTACCAATAAATTAATGTCTAATTACGCTAAAAACAAAAATAAAATGAGTTAAATATTAAATAAGTCCATAAGAGCTAATGTATTTGTAGCACCTATTCGAACACTTGCGCCTCTAGCGGCGATTGCTGAAAGTTGAATTAGAGGTTGAAAAGTTAGCCCACAAACGATGCATTGCGTTTCCACTCCTTCTTACAGGTATCCATAGTTTCGACACAAGACCCCTCTTCGCTTTTATATTTTTACTCTTCTTCTGTTGGCAGGTTTCACACATTGGTATAAAAGTATTGATCATATCAAGTGTTATATTTGCCTATTTCCTGGCGGTTTCAGTCTTCAACCTATCCCGATCTCCATAAACAATAGCACTGTGGGCTGCTTCAATTATGTCAAAAATGTCTAAGGCAGGTACATAATATTTGATGGGATCAATTTTAGATTTTTTATTTCGCCAACTTCAACAATTCTAAATCGTTTTAGTTTTCGATTTTGTAATGGTGTTTTCTTGGAAGACAGTTCCGCATCTTGTACTTCGACCATTAATTTATTGTATATGCTTTTGGTCACAATATTGCAGTGACTTTCTTTCTTCTCTGTCTCTTCCATTTGTAAAATCATTTCCAAAACACGTTTTTTTCACTTTCTTATATCTCTGCTCTCAAACTGATCTTTGATATTATCACTCATGGTGAATGATACACAGTGGTGTAATATAACCAATAAAAACGATGCAAAACAATCAACAGTTGCACACACTAGTTTGCTACCAACCGGCCGCCTTCGTGATTAACACTACCCCGAATAAGCCGTAGTAGTATTTGTCTCTTCTCGCAACAATTTTAACTGGTATCTGGTATTCACTAGTAATTCCAGAAAAAACTATTTGGAACTAGTATAAACTACTCTAAATGAAATCCGTTTCTATACTAAATTTACAATCAAGATACAGTAGAAATAGACAAACCAAGACACGTTAAATGCTACTAGGAGCATAGGCGTAACCAGGATGATCCTAAGGGGGGGGTTACAACTACCTGAAAGGGGGGGGTTACAACTACTGGAAGGTCTCTGAGGGCTATGGTGTTAAGCGTATGGAGCTCAAAGTACATCCCAATGGGGGGGGGGGGGTTACAACCCCCAAAACCCCCCCTGGTTACGCCTATGACTAGGAGCACTCCCGAACCATAATTTACAATGTATAAACTTTGGAAATCATGATTTGGGATTTACTATAAATATACATTGTAAATTATGATTTGGGAGTGCTCCTAGTAACATTTAACGTGTCTTGGTTTGTTTATTTCTTCTACTGCATCTTGATTGTAAATTTAATATAGTTTTAACTGAATGTAGCAGTCAAATCTAGTTTTGACTAGTTAAAACTAGAATTGCATAAAGCGCATAGGTAAAACTAGTTTTTCCTAGTAAATTCGGGTTTTAACTGAAATCGGGTTTTAACGGTAACACATATATCTCGAGTACGTATAGCATTGTGAGTCTAATTATCGTTTTGTGTACTTTCATTTTTGTATTACGCGATATTTCTTTAGCTTTAATTCTGTTACTGTTGGCCAGTTTTAACTGGATTTCTGCTTCTTTCTCACATGTCCGATCGAAGTGTACCCAAATACATATTCGTCCACCCTCTCAAATTATTCCTCTGATCCATTCTCCATCTCTTTAAAATGGCTCATGTCTTTTTCTTTAAGTGCCATCTCCGCGGCGGAGGTCGGCAATCATCATAGCTATTCGTATTTTAGAGACGGCTGCTCTGAAAAGTTCATTTGATGTACATCCGTACCACTCTCTCATTGCGCAGCCACGATATTCTGCGTCTCTCTATGCTGCTCTTTCCTTGAATCTTTCCCTGCATAATCAATTGGAGCAAACTGTATCTCTCTCCACGTGTAATATGTCACGAGATATTCCAATTTTCTTGTTTTGATGGTATTTAGGATTTCCAGATATTTTCAGAATTCTTCTGTACACCCACAGCTCGAATGATTCTAGTTTTTTCATTGATACAGCATTCAAGGTCAAAGCTTCCATTCCATAAAACAAAGTCGAGAAAACGTAGCACCTAGCCAACCTAACTCTTAGCTCCAACTTCAAATCTATTGTGCAGAGCACTTTTCTCATTTTGTTAAAATTTGCTCTAGCCTTTTCTATTCTGATTTTGATTTCCTGTAAGTAATCTCCTGTGGAGTTGATCATTGTTCCAAGGTATGCATATTGGTCGACTCGTTTGATATTGGATCCGTTTATGAAGAGATTTTCGTTATTTCTTTGAGTTTTCGATATTCTCATAAACTTTGTCTTCTTGACATTCATTGTTAGCCCGTATTCTTGTCCAAACTCTGCTATTCTGGTCACCAGCCTCTGAAGATCCCCAATATTTTCAACTAAGATGACAGTGTCATTCGCATATCTAATGTTGTTAATGGGAACTCCATTTACCTTTATTCCAGCTGTTTCACGCATCCCTGTCTCACTCCACGTCTGATTTCAATTTCCTCTGACAGCTGGTCGTTAACACGTACTTTTGCTCGTTGCTTATAGTATAAATTCGATATAATCCTGAGGTCATTGTAGTCCAGCTTCTTTGATTCCAGGACATGCATTAATTCGTTCATGTCGTACTTTCGTACTTGGATTTATTTATATTCAATTTCAGTCCAATCTTAGCGCTAGTCCGAACAGCCTTTTTGTCGTACTTGCAGTTCTCCACTTCTTGCAATGAGATCCACATCATCAGCATATGCCAAGCATTGGTGTTCATGCATGATGAGCATATTTATAAATAAACGCAAAATCGTTGCATGCCTAATTATTCTAAACATGAAAAATACGGTGTCTACAATCAATTAATATCAGAGCTCATTATTGAGGATTCAGCACATTTTTCGAATTTTTTAATAGAATGAAGCCTGCTGATTTCGAAAGACTTGCTTGTAAAATTGGTCCCATGTCCCATTATATCAAAACAAGATACCAAATTCAGAAAAACAATTAGTGTAAAAAAACGACTTGCTGTAACTCCACTGTAGAACTAAATTATTCTGCCGTTTACTTATAAGCATTCATCATCCAGCCGTCTGCGTCCAAAGTTGAACGTAGGCCTCCCCTAGCTTCTTCCAGTTCTGTCGGTCTTGGGGTTCTTGGAACTAATTCCCAGCCCCCCTTTTGAAGTCGTTTGCCCATCATGTAGGTGGTTTACCTATATTTCTTCTGTTAGCTCGTGGTCTCCACACTGTATTTTTTTCCAGCTAGCGCCTTATACCTAAAATTTAGTTTTTTTCAGAAATCAAGACATTTTTCAATTATTTTTACAATCTTTAGCCAATAATATTTGAACGTGCTAGTGAAAACTGTGTAGTTAATAGTTTAAAAAATAGGAAGTAAATTTAAAACAGACAATATCTTTTAATTTGCGATAGCGCAAAATTGGTAAAATTCACATATGTATTAGCACCTTAAAAGAAGGTGTAGTCTAGCATGTTCTGTTGGGTGTTAATAGCACAATCCATTTTTTGTTCTTTTACTTTACACTCCATTTAATTGGAATATAATTATTATAGTGTATTTAAAGTTATAAAGGATATAAATAAAACAACTTATAATTTTAATAACATGTTTAATTGAAACAAAAAAGAAACCAAATTGTAGCCAAACAATGTCAACAAATTAAATGAAATTTTGACTTTAGAAAGAGTCTTTTACTCACTATTTCTAAATGGGTACGTTGAAGCTGCGCTTGCTGTTAAACTTTGGCATCGAAGCTCTGGATGCTACGGCAGATCTTAGGAAACCATCTCATTACTTAGCACCGACAAATTTTTTAGATGCTTCAGTCACTAACTTGACGCAGCGTTCCACGGCTTGAGTATGACATGGAAATTTTCCAAAGTTCCAATCCTCGGGTGTTTCACCAGCAGTGATTTTAGCCAAACTTCATCATCAGAGACTCTCCGTAACAGTGATGGTGGTGTAATTTCAGTGGTGTTCCAATCAATTAAATCAGTGGAGTCAGTCACATGAAAGTTGATTTTTGGAGGTCGAAAAACCGTAATTGTTTCTGTTTCTGTAGCTAACATCCTTTCTTTGATTATTCTTCGGAATCCTAATTCTCTTATGTGCTTCCTTTCATCCACTATCATCCTCAGTAGCAAATTTTCTGGGTGGGAAAAATACATTTCTTTCGATTACAGGATCAAATTCTTTAATCAAATTCTCTGGTAGAAATCTGGTAGAAATCTGGTTGATTTGATAGCCTCAAAAACGTGTTCAGGTTCATCTGTTATGTATTTGCTGTACTTTATTTTGAACCATACAGGCATGTATGATATAAGAATGAAGGATACTAACAATTTATGTTCAACTGAAGGCGTTTCCACACTTACATAGTCTCAAAACTCTGTTAGCTGTAGTCAACCATCGAGAGTGGGAAAGTGGACCCGGTTCTCGAACAGATAAGTCCACAGGGCAGTTGCCTGACTTTATCGCACAACTTATGTCTAGAAGATGGTTAGGAACCTCCTAGTGGTTGGGACTGAGATGGTTTCATAAGATCTGCCGTAGCATCCAGAGCTTCGATGCCAAAGTTTGACAGTAAGCACAGCTTCAACGTACCCACTCAGAAATTGTAAGTAAAAGACTATTTCTAAAGTCAAAATTTAATTTAATTTGTTGACATTGTTAGGCTACAATTTGGTTTCTTTTTTGTTTCAATTAAACATGTTATTAAAATTATAAGTTGTTTTATTTATATCCTCTATAACTTTAAACACACTATAATAATTCTATTCCAATTAAATGGAGTGTAAAGTAAGAACAAAAAATGGATTATGCTATTAACACCCAACACAACATACTAGACCACACCTTCTTATGCTAATATGTGAATTTTAATAATTTTTGAGTATTTTGCGCTACCGCAAATTAAAAGATATTGTCTGTTTCAAATTTATTTTCTATTTTTTAAACTATTAACTAAACAGTTTTCACTATAGCGCGTTCAAATATTGTTGGCAAAAGATTGTAAAAATAATTGAAAAATATCTTGATTTCTGAAAAAAAACTAAATTTTAAGTATGATGCGCTAGCTGGGGGTTCAATATATGACTTTATTTTACTTTGCATTTTACTTATATACCCCAAAGGCAAGTTTTCCGCGGTATAGCGATTAAAAAATGAAACATTATTTTTTTTTTCGACCCACCCTAGTAACACATTGGTCGAACGTCTTCTTTTTCAGATAATTTGGCATGTTGCTCTTGAAGATGTCTGATAGAGCTCCATATGCGGCCATGCTAAGGTTATTCTTCTTTGCAGTTCGGCAGTTTGATAGTCCCTGGCAATTTGGATTTCATGCCTTGCTATAAGTAGTTATATTTATGAACCAATGCTATTTCGTCGACTTAGGAATGTTCGCTTGGTAGCAGGTTTGTCATGTATTGTGTCTTTCCAAAATTTATGTTCAATCCAACTTTCTTAGTCAGTGGGCATAGTTCTGATCTCTTTTAAGTTGTCTTGACGTCATTGCAGATACAGAGTCGGCGCAAAAAATATTGCATGATTAAAGATTTAAGAAAATTTTGGT
This sequence comes from Diabrotica virgifera virgifera, assembly GCF_917563875.1. Classification (NCBI taxonomy): domain Eukaryota; kingdom Metazoa; phylum Arthropoda; class Insecta; order Coleoptera; family Chrysomelidae; genus Diabrotica; species Diabrotica virgifera. The sequence goes on along the minus strand of NC_065449.1, from coordinate 205,107,814 downwards.
AATTTTCAAATTAAAATCTCATATATTCTAAGAAAAATCATGAAAATATACATGTTGTGTACTTAAAATCATCATTTATATGCTAAAAAATATCAAACCAACGTATCTTAACTTAAAAAAAACCTTGATAAAATGTTATCAAGGTATAAAATAACCATGAAAAAAAAAAAGAATACAAAAGATTCGAATAAATTCACTCCCAAGACTTTTTTAACATTGCCCGGTTACTTACAAATTTTGAATTCGAATCACTGGTTCGAGTCTGAGCTTGAACCATTTTTATCACATTGTTATGAATAATAATAATGTTGATAATAGTGTTCGTATGGATTCTGGTTTGGATAGTGATAATTATAATACCTATTTATTTTTCGGTCGTACGGATTAAAACTAAAAACAAAATATGAATTAACATTTTAAATTTTGTTACGATTGAGTTAAACTTGTATCATAGTAAAAAAAAACTAATTATTTATTTTAAATGGTAGTACCACAGGAATCTTGAAAGTATAATATGTGGTTTCACCAGATGCTCCGGGAGAAAGATAGGTATGTAAATTGGGAATAAAAATAACCTTGTAACGATAGTAATTTTGTTTGCTACTTGTTCTAAAAGAGTTACAATTTTTTATAGACTTCGAAAAAGCATTTGATAGAGTAAGACAGGACCATTTGTTACAACGTTTGCAAGAAGTCGGTTTAGGTGGAAAAGAGTTAGAATCGAAGGTTCTACATCCGCAAAAGTAGAAATTAAGAGGGGAGTTAGACAAGGTTGTGTTCTGTCACCCCTGCTGTTTAATATTTACTCCGAGTTTCTATTTAAAGAGACACTGGATGATTCCAAGGATGAAGTCAAGGTGAATGGCGTAAATATCAACAGCATCAGATACGCCGATGATACGGTGTTGATTGCGGATTCCGACTTGGGTCTACAACGACTCATCGACAAGACCAACTCTACCTGTGAGCATTTTGGCATGAAAGTAAACATTAAAAAAAAACAAAGTGATGTCAATCCGAATAAACCAAAACGTACCTCCGAATTACACAATAATTGGGCACATTTTAGAACAGGTCAATAGATTTAAGTACCTGGAATGTAGGATCGATAGCAGCCTAAATTCTGAGCTAGAAATAAGATCAAGAATAAAACAGGCCAGCAAATCTTTCGAAAAAATAAAAAAACTACTTTGTGATTCTCGAATAAAACTCAAAATTCGACTACGTCTATCAAAATGGTACGTCTGGTCGACTCGTCTCTATGCAGTTGAGACATAGACCCTTAAAACATCAACCGTAAATAAATTGGAGGCATTTGAAATGTGGATCTACCGGAGAATCCTCAAAATTTCATGGACATATCATACCACAAATGAAGAAGTACTGCGTAGAATAGGTAAGGAAAGAGAACTTTTCAACACAGTGAAAGTTAGAAAAACAACATACCTAGGTCACATACTGAGAAATAATGGGGGCTATGCTGTATCATTTACGTAAACCGATTACGTACGGTAAACTCGAATTACAGGCTGTAATCTTGTGTGTAAAATCGGTATGCTGTATCAATGATATCCAAGGGGTTGCCTACCTTCGTATGTAATTTCTTTTAGGTAAACGCACGCGTAAACGTAATTTTAAACTTTTCTAAACAAAAATTACTTGCCGTTTAGTTTGGTTATGTGAAAATGTTTATGTTATATTAATAAATATTGATATTTTTATTTGTGAAACAAAGTTGTTTGTGTGATAGACTTGTATTTGATATTTAGTTTAATTGGTTTAGTGTTTAATTTTTAAGTGATTTTATAGTTGTTTAGTACTTCAATATATTATATCAAAATGAATTTTTGTTTTTGTTCTAAGTAGCTTTGACTATTTCCTACTAACACTACATCATCAGGATACAGTAAGTACCAGGGAATGTAAAGTTGTGCTCACAACGAGGCGCCGACCCTCGCTCCCTGGTATCCCTCGTACCATATCATGGATCGCCCGATGCATTATGTTAAATGCGATGAGATCGTTCACGAAAATGAAGAGTAGTAGAATACTCTGTTCTAGGCGAGGATACCATCCTTTGGTCTCCTTAGTGAGTGCACCCTTACCCTGCTAGGCCTGGATCCCACGTACCAAAAAAAAGTTGATTAATAGCAAGCTGAAAATTTGCTAATAGGGCTTTTCATCAATTGTCATTTGTTTCGAGTTCGTGTCATATGTTATATAATATTAATATAGGGCTTTTCATTCAGTCATGTGTCACATAATATTAATATATCTATGTCATACGTTATTGGCATATACCAATGATACAAAGACGTAGATATATTAATAGAATATGACACATGACAGAAGCTCGAAACAAATGACAATCGATGAAAAGCCCTATACACGGATTATACGGCATATGACAGAAGCTCGAAACAAATGACTGTGAATGAAAAGCCCTATAGCTTAACAAACTTTGATGTACGCAAACACTGGAAGTTTTAATTGTGGAACAGTTTAAAAATTTGGAACGTAGATTACTAAAACTCCCGTGTATTTTGTCAGACAGAACATCCAATTGATTTGTTACCCTTTCATTAAACTCTCATGCAAAAATCAGACTGATATTACTAACCAACATGATTCCTGTCATTTGACATGTTCTTCTTGTTCCACTCATTAAAATGCCCAGTTGGTGATAAACACCAGTCTGATTTTTGCATGAGAGTAATGAAATGGAAATAAATCAATTGGAAGTTCTGTCCGACAAAATACATGGAACGTTTTCAAAGTCTGACGTTCCAAATTTTTAACTTATTCCACAATTAATACTTCCCCTGTTCCCATACATCAAAGTTTGTCTGACTAGACACTGTTAATCTATTAACAAATAATTTTCAGCTAGCTATTAATCAACTTTTTTTTGGTACGCATTATCCAGGTCTATGCAGTTTCCTTGTTTACTGATCCAAAACTAATGAGTATAAATAAGAACTGAGTACTTACTCTGCCTCTCCCATATTTTCATGGTAGTTTTATGACTCTGTAGTTTGTTCATTATTGTATTTTTTTTTGTTTTTATAAACGGGTACAAATATACTGCTTCTCCATTCGTTTAGCATTTGTCCAACTTCCATAATTCTATTAAATAAACGTATTAGCCAACTTATTCCTGCCTCTCCTAATGGCTTCCACATTTCCCCAGGAATATCCTCTGATTCCTTTATTTTTTGAAGTGCTTGAACCACTTCCTCAAGGTCAGTGTGAGTTGACAGTAAAATCAAGTAGGAAGTATATATCAGCACGTCTCGCAACAAGGATGGAAAAAATACAGTATGTTTAAGATATACTATGTGAAGACAGACACATGTCTCTGACTCATTAGCTATCATCAGTACAGTATAGCCAAGTTAGAATAGGTCTGCGTTAACCTTTCCTTGTTTGAAAAACTCTAAACATTGATTGTTTGAAACATTCCGCATTCCTTTCCTCGGGTAGCTGTAGCTTCCTCCTTGGATGTGTTAGTTGTTGCTCTGGAATCGTTAGGATCTTCTAACATTATTGTCACAAATTGGTTGCATTGCTTCTGTAATGATCTTTTCCCAAGCTAGCATACACCTCTAGTAAATATAGCGGTATAGCATAGAGAAATGTAGATAAACTGATAATGTTGATTTGTAAACAAAACATCTTCACTAAATGGGTGAAAAAGCTGAATTCTTAGTGTCTGTTATCTGTATTTTGATGTTGCAGTCATTAAGTTAAGGGGCAGAATAAAAAAAAACTCTGTAGACACATTAACGGACACACTTCACATGTAGTCACATCTTCTTAAGGAGTGACTTCATATGCAGTTGTGTCAGTGAATGTATTAATATCAAGCTTTCGCAAAATTTATTTGTTTCATCAAGTCTAAAATAAATTTATAATTCTTTTCTCAGTAAATACAATGAAATTAAGACAAAAAAGCATTGTATTAAAGAAGCATAAAAACTTACAACATGAGCTTAGTCCATTAAATTTTAAACATTATCACTAAACATAAAAAATATAAGATTGTTAATCTAGTAATAATTACAATGTTTTATTTAATTTTATATCACAGTAATAGTTTTTGGCACTGAAATATCTCATAAAAACGGATTACTGGTTGTCTCGTAATCCATCTCGTAACTGAAGTCACTCTAGATTTAAATTACGTCTTTCTGCCACAGCATTTAAGTACATAAATAACCGATTTACAAAATTCACCTTTTCAAAATATAAACATTAAACTTAAAAACAAGCAAAAAGTTGGGTTAACATGAATTAACTGACAGTCAGGACATGACAGAACCCTAAATAACAGATACGTAATTTTTTTGATACATCATACCACTTTATACACTTATGTTTTGACGACTGTAATCTGATGTACGTAATTCTGAACTTTACACATGTACGTAATCACTTTACGTAAAGGATACAGCATAGCCCCCAATAAGTGCCAATATGCTTAACTTACAGTGAAAGGAAAGATCGAAGGAAAGAGAGGACTAGGAAGGACTAACGTGGCTAAGAAACATCCGACAATGGATAGGGCTCAATTTTGAACAGCTAGTAAGAACAGCTGAACACAGAGAAGAGTTTGTAATTGTAGTAGCCAACCTCCATTGAGGAGAGGGCACTTTAAGAAGAAGAACCATTTTTTGAGTCGAGTTTCGCTATCTCGTCGACTGTTTGTGTAACAAATTCATATAGATAGATTTGAGCGTATATCTATTCGTTTCACATAATTCTGTTGAGTTCGGTTACAGTTAATTGATTTAGTGTCCTGTGGATACCGTGTTTGTTGAGAATACTTAAGAAGTGCTTCGTCCTGGTCCGACAAAATGAAATCAAGTAAATATACCAATAGGTATCGTTAGTGTGTGTGTCTTTATGTAAGTTCCGGATAAAAGACTCAGGCATGGCATTATTGTACATATTTTATTTTTTATATCATTCTTGATGTCCTATAGTAGTACTGGCCATATTACAATAGAAAAACTGCTGTTGTTCCAACCTGGAGTTTTTTGTTCTAAACGAAAACTGTTCTTACTTGTCCAGTTTTCGCCTTTGTGTAAAAGTTTTGTTTTATCCTGTTTATTGAGCCACGTTTAGTCTGTTAGCATTTCATAAGACTGCAAGTAACCAGCCTTTTACCTTTTTTTGTGTCGTTCTAATTTTCGTGCATAGTTACTATTCCGATTTCAAAATGTAGTTTACATCAAGTTAAAATCGTGGAGGAGGCTGTGTAACGATTAACAAAGAACATGCATTTTAAGACACGTATTTCGGATTTTGTCCTTATAATGTTTCTAATTTATTTATGAACATCTCAAAATCTTCGGAAAAAACACAGTGCAGTGCTATAGTTCTTTTTCATGGGGTATGTTCCCGTATTTTTTGTGTATCACCAATATTTCTTTTGATGGATGATGGGAAACAACAGAGTTTACATTAAATGTAAACACGTTTTACAAATTTTGTAATAACATAAGTTATTACAAATTGCAAAAAACGGGCAATACTTCCAAGATTCCAGTGTTACTATCTTTACTTTAAAATTGCTATTTTCTTGAAAAGCAATTTTGTAATTATAACTTAAATTTCTAATTTACAATAAATGATATCAAAATTATTAAAGCACTAGTGAACCATATTAGAATGGTAAAATTTAAACTTAATATTTAACCTAACTTCGGAAGCAGATATACATATAGATTTATTAAAAACGTATTACCAATTGCTATAGTTTGTATGTAAGCTACATTAGCGAAATTTATAATTATTAGTAACAAAAGCAATATGCATTTAATGAAATGAAGAACGCATGATGAAACCAATATAAAAACCATTAATTTCTTACCTGTGACCAATCAGTCCATTCATTGAGGATGTAATGGTTGGTACCATTTCCAGCTCCACAAGAAGTGGGAAATGATCTGAGTAGATATGAGGATGCGGACAGCCTATTACTTTGTTCTGTTGCAACCATTCTTGAGAGAGAGGACCCAGCAATCCCAGCGGCGTCATCGTTTGTTTGGCATAGAAGATATAATCGATAATACCTTTAAAGTCAAACCTACAAAAATATATAGAATTTGGTATACTTTTTTCTAATAAGAATTGAAATGGCAAAACTACTATGGGTTCTTCTCAGAGAAGTAAAATATTCCTTTTTTTTCTTCCTCTTTGCAAGCAATTTCGCTTGTTCATTGGCGAATTGATACCTCTATGGAAGGTTGTCAGTCCATTTTTTGCGCGGTCGGCTTATACTTCTTCTACCAATTGGTGATTTATCTCTTGCTATTTTGACCACAAGTGTCACCCCCATTCTGCTTATGTGGTTATTCCATTCTTTTTTTCTATTTAGTGTCCGTTCATTTATACACTGTACGTTATACTTGCTTCTAATATCTTCACTGCTCTTTCGACTTCTCAGCGCATTTCCTGCAATTCTTCTCAGTACCCTCATCACTGCCGTTTCCAGTAGTCTTTGTGTTATGGCTGTATCGAATCTTGTTTCTGATTGATCTCTTATTGATTTTACACTGCCTTTATAAATTCTTGACTTCACCTCAGTATTAATATGTCGGTTTGTAACGGGTGCGAAGATCATTAACGTTTTCGAACTCCTAGTATTATCGGTTTACCCTGTATGCTGAATCCGTTTCGTAAATTGTACTGTGATTGCGTAGAATTCGGTCATCTGATTCTTTTTCGTTTCTCATAAAATTGGATCGATCGTCGGATATTGTGTTGTTTATCTAACTTTTCTCAGGAAGTTGACGTAGATATCGTAAGTGCCTCAAATTGTTTATATTATACAGAGGAGACGGCATTGCTTCAAAGAGATTTAATGGTTTTTCGAGACGAGAGTTTTATTTATTTTAGAGCTAGGATGTTGATATACATAATAAATTCCATAGTAGCGATAAGGTTTTTCAAGCAGTTTTGAGTCGACAATCGTTGATAGAGCTAACTTGACATTTTTGATGAGAACTGAAAGAAACTGCTTACGGGTAATGAGTATTTTCTTATTGGTTAAGAAGAAGATTTACAACTTTTAGTAGGATGTTCTTAGGAACATACCCTGGCTATTTTATTGGCAGAAGAAAAATTTGGTTTCTTTTTATTGGATAAACTATCTGATGATTGCTAGAATGGGAGTGTAAATTTCTGCGTTAGGGTTTAGTAATCTTGTCTTGAATTGGGACGAGGACAGTTACGTTAGAGCCGTCAAGAAGTCAAGGAGTTAGCCTCGGAAGGTTCGCTGCTTGCAGCGGCACCTCAAAGGTTGAATTACCAGTTTAGTTTGAGTATTGTTGTTCAATTATATTGAAGAAGTCTTTGTGCTGGTGTTTGTTCCAGTATGGTCTAAACAAGCCGTAGGCCACCGCGTTTCGTTGTTTTAGGCGAACGGGATATCTTATACCAATATCGGTATAATAAATTTTTCTTACATGCAAGCAGGAATTAGAAGTTTTTCTTTTGTGTTACTAGTTCTAACACCGTAGTTAAAGCACGGAGTTGCTTTATTTTAGTATTTTTTGATCCCGTTTAATGAACTAGCAAACAATTTTTTTTAATATTTTTGTTCGAGTAGTGGCGTTTTGTTTTAAAAAAATAAATTCAATGCTGAATTTTTCTATAAACTATGGGAGTAACCTGATGTACTGTTGTTGTATCTATTCATATGTAAAGTGACATTTAGTGGAGTGAATTGTACCTTGGACTTAAAACCAACCAAGAAGATACAGGTCTATGATGTACCAGGTATTATTTTTTCTATGTAAAACTTTTTATTTTTTTTTTGGTAATCACACGATCTCTATTTGTAACACCGTAAGAGATCACATATTTAATTTCATTTTGTTTCAATAAAAAAATGTTTGACTTGCAACTTGCAAAATACAATTTTATTATTTCTCTTTTCCTTCTCTCTTGTTTCGTAAGTACAACAAAGATTTAGCTGAGTAAAGACATAGATAAGGTAAGTCACGCTATAAGTATTTTGTAGATTTTATATTGACTGTTTTTGTTTAATTTTTCGATTTAGCTATCTTTTCTTTTACGTTTCTAATTTAGTATATTCTTTTTGGTTCCCATAAAGTAACCTTGCGCACAATATCTTATTTCTTTTTAGTTGACATTCTTATTTTGATTTTTCTATTTTTTTTTTATTTCTAAGCTAATAAGAGAATATTAATAACATCCCGTTAAGAACCATCCCATATCTCTTCCGATTATGAGCAACCGTGGACTTGTTCTCCAAATTGTGTAACACGTCACATCCTCTTATGACATATCAACATCGTGTCAAATTTTATTTTCCATTCATGTTTCAGGTTTCGCCATATAGTGTTCTTAATGCATCCCGATAGTCTATTTGCTTTTTGTACTTGATTTTTCACTTCTTTGTCCAGGTCTCCGTAGCTGGACAAGGTATTCTATTTCCATTCCAAGGTATTTTATTTCCATTACTTGTTCAAGACTGATCCATCAATTTCTATTTTACATCTGGTTGGTTCTTTATTGATTACTATTGGTTTAGTTTTCTGAGATGAAACTGTCATATTGAATTCTTTTGCTCTTATCTTAAATCTGCAGACTATCTGCCTCTTGGACTATCAATATTCCGTCGTCTGCGTAACAGAGTATTTTTACTTCTTTGTTTCCCATTCTGCATCCTCTTCCTTTGTTGACGCAATTGATGATTTCATTCATAATTAAATTGAAGAGCATAGATGGGGCTTAATGAGTCCTCTTGTCTTATTCCGCTGCCTATGTCTATTAGCTCCGTGCGTCTCCCCTCTATTTACAGAAATTTACAGTCACGTGACACGCTGTCAGTTTTGTAAGGACGTTTTAGTATTGACTCTTATGGGATTATTTTGTTAAACTTGAATATTTTATTTTCTAGTGATAATAAACGAATACAAATTGTTAGAATTCATTCGTTATTCTTTTATGTCATTTATAGTTCAACAAAAAATATTTTGTCGTTAATAAAGATTTATTGACATAATTTGCGAGAGTGAGGTTATATAGGACATACCGTATCCGTACTTTTTGGAGTCAATTCGGATTCATCAGAGCTAAAAAGTGTATGTAATATGTACAAAACTTATAAAAACGTAAATAATATTATTATATCATGTGTATATTGCCACATCCTTTGTATATATTGGGACCGTGCAAGTTCGGAAAAGCGACACCTATTTCTACGCTCTGAACTTTTATTCGCACTTTTAATTATATTGGCCAATCATATGGTCCTGGTTACTGGATAATTGTCAAGGCCATAGTCCAAAAAAAAATAATAAGAAGAAAAAATAAGATTTAGGTTGTATTATTCAAACGTAAACAATTGTATGTAGTAAATAAAATTAGTTATTAAAATGCAGTATTGCAAGCAAAATACAATTAATTAAATTTACCTTTATATAATAATTGCATATTATATCAATATTGTGAAGCAATATATAATTTTTCTTCATAAATGACAATAGGTATGAAATGTACGTCAATTTGACAATTTCAGTTGACAATATGAATTATTTAAGAAAGTTGCAATATTTCTCCGCTATTCGCGCACGATCGTTTCGCGTATCCCTTCCAAGTACTTGCACACCGCGAATAGAAAAAGTTAACTTCACTTCATCCTTATAACAACGTTAATTAATTTTATTCTTTGATCTAATTTTTTTTGGAAACGAGGAAAATAAAAGTATTTCACATCACTAGATTTCCATGTATTTTACAGTGAACAACACAACAAATAACGTGATATGGCATTTTTTTTAAATGTCCCATTTAAACATACAATAAAGCGTCCTTACAAAGATTCAAGCAACCGCCATCATGAGCAGGTCGGTCGATTTTGCTTTGACACTTTGTTAACGCTCGGAGCGAATAGGTTCTGTAAGTTGTCCATCTGTTCTGACTTCCATTTTGTTGTTTTGGTAGATAGTTTCCTGCTTTTTATCTCCTTTTTTGAATAGTAAAATTAGTTCGCTCGTTCTCCATTCTTTCGGTATTTTTTGTTTTATAATTTTGTTAATTGATGTTGTTAATTATTGTTCTGTCATTGCTGCTCCACTTTCAGTACTTCGTTTGGTATTCCGTCTTTACCTTCAGCTTTTCTGTTCTTCGGTTTTTAAGTGTTTTTTGAACTTCCTGTGTACTCATATTTATATTAACTTCTCCATTTGTGGTAATTTTGGGTGTTTCCGGTTCTAGCGTCATTTGTTCTTCCTCTACATAGAGCTTTTTTATATAGTCAATCCATGTATCCTTTTCTATGTGTTTTGGTTCTACTAGTTCCTTTGCCTCCGTTCTTTGACCTCTTATAAAGCGCCATCTTTTGTAGGTCATAAAAATAATGTTTCCCATTTCTTTCGAAAAACGTTCTCAGTGATCATTTTTTATTCTTCTTACGAGTGAATGTGTTTCGTTGAAATATTCCTTTACGTACATAACTTTTAAAACGTACACCATCAAACATACACATCACCATCATCGTATAACGCTACAGCACAGGGCCTTGATTGACTGTACAACTTTTTTCCAATTGGCTAGTTCTTCCATCAATCTGTAGTAAAGTGGAATATTCATTCTTTAGAGACCTTGCATGTATCTTCATCTTCATTGTATTCTGGGAAGCCCAGGTGGATTTTTCCTGAGGTAACTTGATCTTAAACCAGTTTTATAAGTTCCTCTTTATGTAGTTTATGTGTGTAGTCTGTCAAACTTAGTCGTTGGTAAAAAAAAAAAGACATTAATACTTACGTGTAGTTGGTAAACGGCATTATTTCGTCATTATAAGCCGACGCCAGTTTAAAGGAATGTGTAAACTCATTCGGTTTATCACAGCTGAGTACTTTCTCTAAACAGGCCTTGTAGCTGAACGTCTTGAAGTCTTTGTGTTCCATTGCAACTCTCCCCGTACCTAAAAACATTTAAAAATGATAATAATGGGTCTACCCTAAAATCATGACAGTCAAAATCCCGAAATCCAAAATCCTGACGGCCAAAATCCCGACACGCCAGAAACTCATGTATTCAACTTTGTATTCCTCATGAAAAATTAAGCAACATTTATTCGAAACATTTTTTCGAAACGTCTTTTTCCAGTTATAGCGCCATCTATCAACAATTCTAAAAAATGTTTTGAATCAATGTTGCATAATTTTTCATGACGAATTCAGATCTGTAATAAAAAATGGAAATTGCCTATAAGGGGTGGGGTGGAGGGTCATATTTAGTGTTGTTCGATAGGTTTTTGAAAAATATTAAACACGTATTTTCTGGTTTTTCATTTGGAAGTATATTTCTCGAGATAGACCGTTTCTATAATTTACCTATGGTATCACGATAAATGGATTTTTCCGATTATAGCGCCATCTATCCATAACTCGAAAACATATCCCCAATAAAAGTTGCTTACTTTTACATAATGAATCCAAATCTACAATGAAAACTGGGGGTTTCTATTTAAGATTTTAAAGTTGCCCCCAACCCCACCTCCAAGGGGTGGAGTGAGGGATCGGGTTTAGTGTCATTCGATAGATTTTTAAAAATGGTTGAAAACGTGTACATATTTCAGTTTTTCAATCCGATGTTTAGTTCGCGAAATATTCGACCGTTCCGCTACTTTTGGGACACCTTGCATAACGAGGAGACCGCAACTTGAGATTATGAAAAAGTTGATACAGACATCTTGCAGTCTCAGATTAGACAAAAAAGAGCCAGATCATGATAGTGGAATAATATAGATCATCATCATTCTCTTTGCCTTATCCCAATGCGGGGTCGGCTTCCCTAATTCAATTTCCCCACACAATTCTATCTTGGGTCATATCAATATTAATCCCCTTTACCAACATGTCCTGCCTAATCGTCTCCCCCCATATCTTCTTTGGTCTTCTTCTCCTACTCCTTCCAGGAATCTGCACTTCAGCAATTCTTCGTATTAGGTGATTAACGTCTCGACGTTGAATATGACCAAACCATCTTAACCTATGCTCTCTCATTTTGGCATCAATTGGTGCCACACCTAGACTTCCTCTAATATACTCATTTTTAATTATATCATTTTTTGTCACTCCACTCGTTCATCTAAGCATTCTCATTTCCGTCACATGCATTCGTTGTTCCTCTTTCTTTTTCACTGCACAACATTCAGTTCCGTACATCATAGCCGGTCTTATGGCTGTTTTATAAAATTTTCCCTTCAGCTTCATTGGAATTTTTCTGTCACACAACACACCACTCGCTTCCTTCCACTTCATCCATCCAGCCTCAATTCTACTCCATGCATCTCCATCTATTTCTCCATTACTCTGTAATACCGATCCTAGGTACTTCAAACTATTGCTTTTCGCAGTCATTTCACCATCCAAAGATACCATTTTATTTGTATTAACTCCATCTTTAAATGAACATTCCAAATACTCTGTTTTTGTCCTACTAAGTTTTAAACCTTTGTCCTCCAGAGCTTGTCTCCACTTTTTCAGTTTTTGTTCTAAGTCTCTTTCACTATTTCTACTAACACTACATCATCAGCATACATTAAGCACCTTGGAATGTAACCCTGTAGTTTCGCTGTTATCTGGTCCAACACTAATAAGAATAAATACGGACTAAGCACCGAGCTTTGGTGCAATCCTACTTTCACATGAAATTTATCAGTCTCACCCACACCTGTCCTAACATTAGTCGTTACTCCCTCATACATATCTCCATCCATCCATCCAGTGACCATCAATGAGGAAGAAACAATTATCGCAAAAAGAATAGTAGGTATCTAATTTTAAATTAAAAAACGTTTTATTCAGGGCCATCTACATATTTTTGACAAAACATTGTAAATTTTATCTGACATACTTTGGCAATAATTGTTTATTGAAAATTGAAAATCATATACTCAGTCAACTTACCCAAAAATTCAATGACTCCAGAATCTGGCAGTGAATTGAAATCTCCACATAATACTAACTGAATGTTACTCGAGTCCGTGTTGATGTCGTGAGCCTTCAAGGTCTGCACAGATTCCTCCAAAATTGTCTTCAGCTCATTAGACAGCATCATCGTCTGAATGAGTTTGACATCGCAGAATTCTGGATCCCAGTGAATGTGCGCTGTGCACACCAAGATAGGCTGTTGAAAAAAGGGAGAATCTGGTGGAGCTAAAAAATTATAAAAGTTTATATCCGCATTTCTGTGGGTAGCTCAGGTAGATGTAAGGACAAGACACTTTTTTTGAAGTTAGAAATACAAAAATACAGAACACATTGTTTATTTAAGACAGTATACAAGTTATACACACGCCCAAACTTATATGGAATCATCTGATAGTTCTTACTATTTCGTGCGAATTTAAAAAAAACGAACACACAAAGTCAAACAATATTTATTTTAAAGCAATTTAATTACAAATATATAACAATTAAATAAAACAATAAAGTATTTAACAAACAAATTAAAAGTAGTTGTTTTAAAGTCAATAGCACACAAAATTTCAATGTAAAACGAATAATGTGTTTAAATTGTTTTTATTTATTTTTTTTTGTATTTTGTGGTAGTCAGTGTTATCATCTCTAGTCCTTATGCAAGCTTCATTTTGCGTGGGCACGCTCATAATCAAAGTATCAACATTTTGTTGTGGTAGGTTGCTCCATCGTTAAAGAGCAGCTTGTACTAGTCGTGCGGTATAGGATTAAGCTACGGTGAGAAAGCAGGCCACTCCAAACAAGGGATATCTTCTGCTTCAATGATGTATCATAGTCACTCTAATGGTATGTGGAGGTCCATTATCATGCAATAAAATTAAATTTTCTCTTGTAGCACCTCTCCAGAGCCTGACTACAGGTTATCAACATACCTGTGAGCAGTTAAAGTTGATTGGATGAAAAGTAAAGGAGTTTTTTACGGATCACAATTCCTCTCCAGAACATTACACTTCCCTATGTATAGTTGTGAACAGATCTGACAGTTTTCGTTCTTGCTTGTCTTCCTCGACCTCTAAGTACACGATTTTGTGGGTCATCTAATTTTACACAAATCCTGACTTTTTTGAAAATAGCACATTTTGTCAATTCATAATGTTCCAGTTTTGGCGGTGAAGACACCAATTTAGGCGACCAATCTTGTGCTGCCGGGATAACTCGGGAACCCATAACTATCTCCTGATGTATACTTCTTGGTACGAACCCTTCTTCTTATCGTTTCAACCGAAACAGTTACACCTGTAGCTTCCAAAAGCTGCCTTTGGACCTGCAGGTGAGAAATGGTTGGGTGTCTTCCAGCTGATTGGACAATTAAACCATCGTGGAGAGTTGTTATTATTTTTGGCGACTTTCCCTTGCTTTATTTTTGAGCTTTCCTAGTTCCTGTTACCTAGCATAGGTTTTGGACTGAACGCCCTGTATTACGCCTAGTTCTACAGCTATGTCCCTCTGAGAACATTACTTTCTCCACAAGACCAATAATCTTTCCTCGTTGTAAGTTATATAACCCCACATGAGGCATAATTTCATTTTTGGACGCAAAAGTTAGTTTATTTATTTTCGTTCAATTTGCAACTCAAGCAAATAACCTATACCGTACCGAGCTGTACTATCCAATTGTGTCATATAGTTGTTTATTTTCAATAAAAACCTTTATAGTCCAGGCGCCAAATAGAGGTCACCGTGTCATTTTCAATTCTGATGGACAAACTCAACGGTTTCTTATGGATTTTGAGCTGCTGATTACGAATTTCGAGGGGGGATTTCGATCCGAGCGGTCAAAAAATTGTTATAAACAATTTAATTGTTTATAAATTGTTTATAAGGCTCTGGCCCATAAACTAAAAAAATCAAAAAAAAATGTTTCAAATATAATGTGTTCTCTAATAAAAAATGTGGAAACAACCGTCTACTAAACTTAAATCCGACAATTAGAACTGAAGATATTGTAAAATTAGTGCACAATGCAAATTGCAAAATAAGTATTTTTCGAAGCTTTGCCGATCGTAACTCGGCTTCTACGCATGCAAATGAGCCTTATAAGGTGTCCTTTTAAAGATCAATTAAGAGGCTTCCAAACAAATTTTGTTAAATTATTTGATCTTCATTTGTTTTAAAGTTATACCCGCTTGAAATTATAGTTTTCTTAAAAAAATTGTACATTAATTTGTTTATAAAGCTTTCAAGCAAACTTGAGGCATAAACATTTATACTTTAATTAACAATAATGATAAAACAACTCAAAAGGAACAATTTGAGCTTAGGAAAATGTTCGTAAGTTTATTTTTGGCTAAGATGTCGATATTTTAATGGCGCGCTATGAGGCGCAAGATTGGCTCACAGTCAAGTAAGTATGTATTCTTCGACGATTTATCGATCGTAACTCGGCTTCTACGCATAAAAATGAGCCAATATGTGATATCCATATAAAAATGGATCGAGTTCTTTTGCAGCATCATCATTGCATATAAAACGAGCATTTATGAGGTGGCGGCATACACACAATTGACGGGCCTTGATGATGCTGCAAAAGAACTAGATCCACTTTATATGGATATCATATAGATAATTAGACTCTGAAGCCTCAAACAGTTTTAGTTTTACTGCCTACAAGAACAGACTTGTACCACTATGTAACTGTTAAAATTTCGC